>NC_091371.1:18018299-18070799 GCF_038502225.1 Cherax quadricarinatus | reverse complement strand
GCAGCAGCAGCAGCAGCAGCAGCAGCAGCAGCAGCAGCAGCAGCAGCAGCAGCAGCAGCAGCAGCAGCAGCAGCAGCAGCAGCAGCAGCAGCAGCAGCAGCAGCACACGACACACGTGTGGGATGCACGACACACGTGTGGGATGCACGACACACGTGTGGGATGCACGACACACGTGTGGGACGTACTACACATTCATATCTCTTACCAATAAAATTATACAAAAGAACGGAAATTGTATTTAGTAAAGGAGAGAAGGAAATTAAACTTGAATGAGCCGCTGAATAATTAAGACAGTGCCAGCACTGCTTACAACCAGCTGACACACGCCAGGTGGCAGAGACAACCAGCTGACACACGCCAGGTGGAAGAGACAACAAGCTGACACACACAGCAGGTGGCAGGTGATAAATTCCTTGAATCAAGAGTCCTTCAATGGGATCAAGGCACTTCCTTTGAAGAGAATCAAGATTAGAGTGATATTTGTTGAAAAAGATAGCTGTGTTGTGCGCACAACCAGTCTGAGGTATCACTGTTTAGAATTCAATCAAAACCCTGTGTCAGTCTGTCACAGAAGATCAGAGTCTCTTTTCCTTGTTGCCGGAGTCTCAAGAAGAATTGAATCCTCCATACGTGAGGTGGGGGAAGATAAATGACACCACTTTAGAGGAATCACAAGAATTATTCGCTGAAATAAGCACGCCAAGACTCGGCATTATCTGGCGAGTCTCGGCCCTAAATCCTGCACTGCGGCTGGTGAGTTTCTCAGTAAGCGGTAGGCTGTGAAGCAGCGCTTGTGGTGTGAGTCAAGAGACCCTGCTACAGTCTGGTCACAACCACCTCTGCCTTACCATGGAACACTCAACCTCTCGTAGAAAAGGTGGAAAAATAAACACAAATGCAGTAAAATGCGAGACTTTATTGACAACGTTTCGCCCATTTTGCAACACTTAATAGTTAATTACTTTTTTTTTTTTTTTTTTTGCAACTGCTAAAGTTTCGTCGAAAAAGAGAAAGGTGACTCCAGTTCCTTGGATCTTGGAAACCTCCACCAGCATCAAAGCAACTCCTTGAAATGAAAAACTGACGAGAGAAAGAGAAAGTTGTTCTGTCTTCCAGGTTATCAAGACTGAGTTTGTACATCAAGTATTATTACTCGCAGTCTTAGAGACTAATAACTTTGGCTCAGACAAGGTGTTGGATGTCAGCTTGTGTGTAGGACTGCATGGGACGGCACCTCTCAAGCCTCGGCGCTGCTCAATAATGCACTGATGGATAATCATAGACTAAGCGTGGGTTGAGAGCACAGATAAGAGCGTAAGAGCACAAGCGCGAGAAAGGGACAGCAAGAGCGAGAGAGCATGAGCATCTGTAGCAGCACAGAGGACGAGGGACGGCCAATGTTCCCAGCTCCGACACCCAGAGTAGTGACCCAGTTTTCTCTTTCCCATTTGTTTCTCTGACGTGGTCCTGGACACGGTCTTGCTAACTGTCGATTTAATATTTGCAACAAAAATTACCCCGCGGAATCAAGTCTATATTAACAAATAAAAACGTATGTGTAAAAACAAGATTAAACAAATCTTAGTGGTCTTCCGTAGGTGTGTGAATACACACACACATGGTTATCCTCCATAGGTGTGTGAATGCTGTGTGTATGAACGTACAGGGTTATCCTCCATAGGTGTGTGAACATACATTGTTATCGTCCATAGGTGTGTGAATGATGTGTGAACATACATACTTACCCTCCGTAGGTGTGTGAATGATGTGTGAACATACATACTTACCCTCCGTAGGTGTGTGAATGATGTGTGAACATACATACTTACCCTCCGTAGGTGTGTGAATGCTATGCGTCTCAACATTCCCCATCACTGTTTTGCCACTCTTGTCAGTGTAAATTATAGTAAATTCATAATTTGATAAGAAACTCACAAGTATGTTAGAGAACTCGCCGAAGGCTGCTGCGTCTCCTGTTAACACTGTCAAGACAAATGCAATCACTGTTGGGTTAACTGAGGACACCTTAAATAAACAGGTTTATCTACGTGTTTGCACCACCCACGATGACCACACCATTATAGTTACTGCTGTGTGAGCGCGCCCACTGATCATGGCTGTTTATACAGATAACATAGATTGTCTGTAATAAGGTAACCAGCTGGGCAGGTGGTCCCACACTCACACGTGAACTACAACAACACATGGTGTCTTGTTTTTCGCTAGATACCCCCCTCTCCCTGTCTACCCACAACCTCTGTTCATCGTTCCAAACTTATACTAATCCTTCCTCTCCCCATTCTTGCCATTAATCTTGTGCCCCCCCCCCCCCAAGAAAAAAAATGAAGAGGTGGAAATTTCAGAAGCAGGACCAGGAGCTGGAGTTCACGTCTTCGCAAAAATGATATGAACATGTGAATAAAAAAAAGCTAAACATTTTTCAACAAGAGCGAGAGAGAGAGAGAGAGAGAGAGAGAGAGAGAGAGAGAGACGTAATGGCAAAGAAAGGTTCACTTCTGGTGTGGAACAAAACCAGCAGAGGGACCGCCCTGGGAAACACGGCAACATGTGGCAACAGTTCACTCAAACACAGAAATTCCATTAAAGGTATAACATTGTGTAAACACGGTGCAGGTGCGCCAGCCAGCGCTCGCTCACACCCCAAACTGCCTGCCACCCTATGACTAAATCCATTTATTGAAACGTACGAGAGTAGCGAGGAAGCAACGCAAGTGATACCAACAAGACTTTTGTCGAGCTGGCGAAGATACTCACGCACACCCAACACTAAAGTAATTATTTGCAATAATAATAATACCTACTACTAGTACTACTGCTACTAGTCTACTACTTCTGCTAATAATAATAAGGTTGGAGGGAGGGGGTAAGGAAGGTTTTACGTGCGAGGGGCACAGACTTCAAGCAAGAGAGGGTGAACGTGTTAGGAGCGAGTGGAGACAAATGGTGTTTATGAATTGACGTGCTGTTGGAGTGTGAGCAAAATAACATTCATGAAGGGATTCAGGGAAACCGTTTACCCGGACTTGAGCCCTGGAGGTGGGAAATACAGTACATGCACTCTGAAGGAGGACTGAAAATGTTTTGCAGTTTTTTTAAGTGTAATGTCGGCAAGAAAGCGATGGAGTAAATAATGAAAGTATGTCTTCTTTTTTCGGGTCACCCTACCTTGGTGGGAAACGGCCGATGTAGTAATAAAAAATTAAAATAGAAACAAAATGGTGTGCTAGCTACTAAAGAACCAACAGAAGAAGCTTATGCAGGAACAACATTCCAATCTGTTACTATCGTCATGAAGTAATATATGAGGTACAAAATGCACGCATATGTAATACATGCTCCTAGGAGTGACGAAAAAGATGACGCGAGTGAACTCGCTGTGATGGGAGGAATCTTGGGTTGGCGTAGCACACAGTTACACTGTACTTTACGAACTTCAGGTAATTGGACATATAAAGCTCTCAATATTATATTTCGGCTACGTTTAGCTCGCCAGGACAATTTTATTGAACTGGAATCTGGTTTTTGGTCGGCACGTTTGCCACAACCATACTACCAAGAATGCCGCAGTAATATGACGCGGACCTGTGGTCAACCTAAGCTAACTGCACCTTGGCTCTGTTCTACAGTGTTCAATAGATTGGTCACGCCCCACTGATTTCACGCTCCTTACCTTTTCCATCACACGAAGGAGTATACAGTATATGTATGTACAGAAATAAAAGTTCCTCATACGATACTCATGTGTTTTCTGTATACATTAGTCGGTACTAGTTACCTTGTGTGAGTTACATTTGTCTGACAACATACACTAAGAATATTTTATACAGAGGCTTCGTTGGATTTACAAAGATCCTGGCGAGCGAAAAATCTCCTTAATAAAATATCTCCATAAGGTGCGTGTGTTACAACTGGTTGTGGGATGCTGCAACAGCATCCCAGTTCGTGGCAGCTGGTCCAATATGTCGCAGGAGTGGCAACTGCAAAACTATTGAAAATCAATTGAAAATCACCGTGGCTGAATGATACAGCGTAAGCCGTAATACCTCTAGCTTAGAGAACCTCGTTTTTGTCCCCTGTTCATTGTTCTACTTTCTCTCTCTCTCTCTCTTTCTCTCTCTCTCTCTCTCTCTCTCTTCGATGAATTTCGAGTCTTGCCATGCCATAAGGTGCGAATGTTTATCCGGAAAACTACGCACTGTCTGTGTTGTGGGACCTACAAACGTAGTGGTGTTCCTGAATCTACATATTCTGTCTCAGAAAAAACAAAGCTCCCCTTTTGCTTTTTTCATGGGTAGGAAAGTAGTGTATCACGTGGTTATTGCTGGCAGGCTTACGGCAGACTCTAAATTTGAGTTGCTACTTGAGTTTGATAAGATGGAAGCTAGAAACAGAAAAGTGTTGTCTTGTTCTAAGAGTGAAAAGTTTGTGTAAACTTGAACTGTGTTAAGCTCTTTCTGATGCTTTCCAGTGTCCGCGTATTGTAGTCAGGTGATAAATAAAGGGAGGAAATTAGAAAATTATCCTGCTTCAAGGAACTCCATGTAGAAGTGATATATAAAACTCAAGCAGCAGCAGCAGCAACGGTGCTTCCTTATACATTATTTATATATTTAAATACAATCACTCACACACATCAATAGATTTACATAAAGAAACTTCACACCTATATGTGGAAAGTATTGCATCTGCCGAGAACTGAAGGTGACCTCCTCCTCCCGTCCCATGACTGAACCTGGTAACCTCCCAGTCCCCAGCTGCTGTATTATTGCCACAAGTTAACAACTGCTTCATTATATTTCACTGTACTGTTGTACCATCCTGTTTGTGAACAAGTTTAATGATCCTTCCACCACTACTTTTGTTCATTTTACAACAATATCTTCTCCTTGTTGATGCTTCTTAATCTTTTATAATATTCTTTAATGACCTAAAGTACAGTCAATATAACTTCTCTTTTAAGCCGACCATTAAAGTTTTAATATTCTCAACCTTCTACCAAGCGGATATATTTTAATTCTGAGATTATTTTAAAGTTCAATTTTTCTATATTGTCCAGGTTTTTTGAAGAGTTAACATTTTAGCGTTACATGTTACTGTGTAAGACGCAAAGTGGTGAAGCTGCTGC
Organism: Cherax quadricarinatus; assembly: GCF_038502225.1. NCBI lineage: Eukaryota > Metazoa > Arthropoda > Malacostraca > Decapoda > Parastacidae > Cherax > Cherax quadricarinatus. Next base: position 18,065,650 of record NC_091371.1, on the reverse strand, counting down.
TGCCTGACTTCTCTCTTCCTGTACTTGTGTACCACCGCTGGTGTGTGGCTCAGTACCACCGCTGGTGTGGGGCTCAGGCACCACCGCTGGTGTGAGGCTCAGTACCACCGCTGGTGTGAGGCTCAGGCACCACCGCTGGTGTGAGGCTCAGTACCACCGCTGGTGTGGGGCTCAGGCACCACCGCTGGTGTGGGGCTCAGGCACCACCGCTGGTGTGAGGCTCAGTACCACCGCTGGTGTGAGGCTCAGGCACCACCGCTGGTGTGAGGCTCAGTAACCACCGCTGGTGTGAGGCTCAGTACCACCGCTGGTGTGAGGCTCAGTACCACCGCTGGTGTGAGGCTCAGGCACCACCGCTGGTGTGAGGCTCAGCATCACCGCTGGTGTGAGGCTCAGGCACCACCGCTGGTGTGAGGCTCAGGCACCACCGCTGGTGTGAGGCTCAGGCACCACCGCTGGTGTGAGGCTCAGGCACCACCGCTGGTGTGAGGCTCAGGAACCACCGCTGGTGTGAGGCTCAGTACCACCGCTGGTGTGAGGCTCAAGTACCACCGCTGGTGTGAGGCTCAGTACCACCGCTGGTGTGTGACTCAGGCACCACCGCTGGTGTGAGGCTCAGTACCACCGCTGGTGTGAGGCTCAGGCACCACCGCTGGTGTGAGGCTCAGGCACCACCGCTGGTGTGAGGCTCAGGCACCACCGCTGGTGTGAGGCTCAGGCACCACCGCTGGTGTGAGGCTCAGGTACCACCGCTGGTGTGAGGCTCAGTACCACCGCTGGCGTGAGGCTCAGGCACCACCGCAGGTGTGAGGCTCAGTACCACCGCTGGCGTGAGGCTCAGGCACCACCGCTGGTGTGAGGCTCAGTACCACCGCTGGTGTGAGGCTCAGGCAACACCGCTGGTGTGAGGCTCAGGCAACACCGCTGGTGTGAGGCTCAGGCACCACCGCTGGTGTGAGCTCAGTACCACCGCTGGTGTGAGGCTCAGGCACCACCGCTGGTGTGAGGCTCAGTACCACCGCTGGTATGTGGCTCAGGCACCACCGCTGGTGTGAGGCTCAGTACCACCGCTGGTGTGAGGCTCAGGCACCACCGCTGGTGTGAGGCTCAGTACCACCGCTGGTGTGAGGCTCAGTACCACCGCTGGTATGTGGCTCAGGCACCACCGCTGGTGTGAGGCTCAGTACCACCGCTGGTATGTGGCTCAGGCACCACCGCTGGTGTGTGGCTCAGGTACCACCGCTGGTGTGTGGCTCAGGTACCACCGCTGGTGTGTGGCTCAGGCACCACCGCTGGTGTGTGGCTCAGGCACCACCGCTGGTGTGTGGCTCAGGCACCACCGCTGGTGTGTGGCTCAGGCACCACCGCTGGTGTGTGGCTCAGGTACCACCGCTGGTGTGTGGCTCAGGTACCACCGCTGGTGTGAGGCTCAGTACCACCGCTGGTGTGTGGCTCAGTACCACCGCTGGTGTGTGGCTCAGTACCACCGCTGGTGTGAGGCTCAGTACCACCGCTGGTGTGAGGCTCAGTACCACCGCTGGTGTGTGGCTCAGGTACCACCGCTGGTGTGTGGCTCAGGTACCACCGCTGGTGTGTGGCTCAGGTACCACCGCTGGTGTGTGGCTCAGGTACCACCGCTGGTGTGAGGCTCAGTACCACCGCTGGTGTGAGGCTCAGTACCACCGCTGGTGTGTGGCTCAGTACCACCGCTGGTGTGTGGCTCAGGTACCACCGCTGGTGTGAGGCTCAGTACCACCGCTGGTGTGTGGCTCAGTACCACCGCTGGTGTGTGGCTCAGTACCACCGCTGGTGTGAGGCTCAGTACCACCGCTGGTGTGTGGCTCAGGTACCACCGCTGGTGTGTGGCTCAGTACCACCGCTGGTGTGAGGCTCAGTACCCCCGCTGGTGTGTGGCTCAGTACTACCGCTGGTGTGTGGCTCAGTACCACCGCTGGTGTGAGGCTCAGTACCACCGCTGGTGTGTGGCTCAGTACCACCGCTGGTGTGAGGCTCAGGTACCACCGCTGGTGTGAGGCTCAGGTACCACCGCTGGTGTGAGGCTCAGGCACCACCGCTGGTGTGAGGCTCAGGTGCCACCGCTGGTGTGAGGCTCAGGTGCCACCGCTGGTGTGTGGCTCAGGTACCACCGCTGGTGTGTGGCTCAGTACCACCGCTGGTGTGTGGCTCAGTACCACCGCTGGTGTGTGGCTCAGTACCACCGCTGGTGTGTGGCTCAGGCACCACCGCTGGTGTGTGGCTCAGTACCACCGCTGGTGTGTGGCTCAGTACCACCGCTGGTGTGTGGCTCAGTACCACCGCTGGTGTGTGGCTCAGTACCACCGCTGGTGTGAGGCTCAGTACCACCGCTGGTGTGTGGCTCAGGTACCACCGCTGGTGTGTGGCTCAGTACCACCGCTGGTGTGTGGCTCAGTACCACCGCTGGTGTGAGGCTCATTACCACCGCTGGTGTGTGGCTCAGGTACCACCGCTGGTGTGTGGCTCAGTACCACCGCTGGTGTGTGGCTCAGTACCACCGCTGGTGTGTGGCTCAGTACCACCGCTGGTGTGTGGCTCAGGTACCACCGCTGGTGTGTGGCTCAGTACCACCGCTGGTGTGTGGCTCAGTACCACCGCTGGTGTGAGGCTCAGTACCACCGCTGGTGTGTGGCTCAGGTACCACCGCTGGTGTGTGGCTCAGGTACCACCGCTGGTGTGTGGCTCAGTACCACCGCTGGTGTGTGGCTCAGTACCACCGCTGGTGTGTGGCTCAGGTACCACCGCTGGTTTGAGGCTCAGGTACCACCGCTGGTGTGTGGCTCAGTACCACCGCTGGTGTGTGGCTCAGGTACCACCGCTGGTGTGAGGCTCAGGCACCACCGCTTGTGTGTGGCTCAGGTACCACCGCTGGTTTGAGGCTCAGGTACCACCGCTGGTGTGTGGCTCAGTACCACCGCTGGTGTGTGGCTCAGTACCACCGCTGGTGTGTGGCTCAGTACCACCGCTGGTGTGTGGCTCAGTACCACCGCTGGTGTGTGGCTCAGTACCACCGCTGGTGTGTGGCTCAGTACCACCGCTGGTGTGTGGCTCAGGTACCACCGCTGGTGTGAGGCTCAGGCACCACCGCTTGTGTGTGGCTCAGGTACCACCGCTGGTTTGAGGCTCAGGTACCACCGCTGGTGTGAGGCTCAGGCACCACCGCTTGTGTGTGGCTCAGGTACCACCGCTGGTGTGAGGCTCAGGTACCACCGCTGGTGTGAGGCTCAGGCACCACCGCTTGTGTGTGGCTCAGGTACCACCGCTGGTTTGAGGCTCAGGTACCACCGCTGGTGTGAGGCTCAGGCACCACCGCTTGTGTGAGGCTCAGGCACCACCGCTTGTGTGTGGCTCAGGTACCACCGCTGGTGTGTGGCTCAGGTACCACCGCTGGTTTGAGGCTCAGGTACCACCGCTGGTGTGAGGCTCAGGCACCACCGCTTGTGTGAGGCTCAGGCACCACCGCTGGTGTGTGGCTCAGGTACCACCGCTGGTGTGAGGCTCAGGCACCACCGCTGGTGTGGGGCTCAGGTACCACCGCTGGTGTGAGGTTCTGACGTTCAGTGGATGTGCCGAGACTTTCACTTAATCAGTTACAGTGGTTCCTGCTGGTGCTTTATGTCACGGCTGAGAAATGCCGTCTCAACCACTCTTGCAGCCTAGGCACGTTCTCCATAAACTCATGCTTGGAGGATGAAGGACGATTAGCAGGCGGGGTGCGAACCCTGGGCGGTAGACAGGTAAGCAATGTGCTACAAAAATAACAGCTTCATAATAACCAGGGAGTGATAGGACTCTAATATGACTTACACATCCTCGACGAAGTACACCTGAAGTTTACTTGAAGATGGTTGTCTGTAGTCAACGCCTCTGCGACCTGGTTCCACCATAGGCTGCCTGGCGGTTGGTCTGGTCAACCAAGTTTTTGTGCCAGCTGCACACAGTCCAACGTTAACACCGCATCCCGGATGATCATGAGTTGACACACGTAACTTATTAAGCTCCATTTTAAAGACCAAAACTTTGGTGAAACATTCTGCAGGTGAAACACTGCAGAGTTTTGGTGAAGCACATATCCACCCCAAGTGAGCTGTGACACAGTGGGATTGCCCAGCTTCCCAGGGTATCATATGTTGCTGATTCTTAAGAAAAATACAATACTTTCTAATGCTTTCCGTCTCATATAAGGTACTCAGAGTGCAGGTGAATGTTTATCAGTATCTCCACATAGCCAGGTATTCACGCAGATCCACTGCAACAGTTTCCAGGGGAGGAAACTCTGCGATGTACTTCTCAAAATTACCCTTTGCTAAGAGCAGACAGTATGTGACTTTCAAGCCCTGGCCTGGAGCACCAGTGCCATCTGATTTCCACTACTGCCAGAAAGATAGGCATAAAACCTAGCTCAGTTAAGCCAGTGGTAGGTAACCACAGGTATACAAGCACAGCCCAAAGACAATATGAAAATGACATAGCAGCGAAAGCCAAATCTGACTCGAAACTGTTGTACAGCCACATCAGGAGAAAAACAACAGTCAAGGTCCAGGTAATCAGGCTAAGGAAGGAAGGAGGAGAGACAACAAGAAATGACCGTGAAGTATGTGAGGAACTCAACAAGAGATTCAAAGAAGTGTTCACAGAGGAGACAGAAGGGGCTCCAGAAAGACGGAGAGGTGGGGCACACCACCATGTGCTGGACACACTGCACACAACCGAGGAAGAAGTGAAGAGGCTTCTGAGTGAGCTAGATACCTCAAAGGCAATGGGGCCAGATAACATCTCCCCATGGGTATTGAGAGAGGGAGCAGAGGCGCTATGTGTACCCCTAACAACAATATTCAATACATCTATCGAAACAGGGAGATTGCCTGAGGCATGGAAGACAGCAAATGTAGTCCCAATCTTTAAAAAAGGAGAAACATGAAGCATTAAACTACAGACCAGTGTCACTGACATGTATAGTATGCAAAATCATGGAGAAGATTATCAGGAGAAGAGTGGTGGAACACCTAGAAAGGAATGATCTCATCAACAGCAGCCAACATGGTTTCAGGGAAGGGAAATCCTGTGTCACAAACCTACTGGAGTTCTATGACATGGTGACAGCAGTAAGACAAGAGAGAGGGGTGGGTGGATTGCATATTCTTGGACTGCAAGAAGGCGTTTGACACAGTTCCAATGATGACAGCAGTAAGACAAGAGAGAGAGGGGTGGGTGGATTGCATATTCTTGGACTACAAGAAGGCGTTTGACACAGTTCCACACAAGAGATTGGTGCAAAAACTGGAGGACCAAGCAGGGATAACAGGGAAGGCACTACAATGGATCAGGGAATACTTGTCAGGAAGACAGCAGCGAGTCATGGTACGTGGCGAGGTGTCAGAGTGGGCACCTGTGACCAGCGGGGTCCCACAGGGGTCAGTCCTAGGACCAGTGCTGTTTCTGGTATTTGTGAACGACATGACGGAAGGAATAGACTCTGAGGTGTCCCTGTTTGCAGATGACGAAGTTGATGAGAATAATTCACTCGATCGAAGACCAGGCAGAACTACAAAGGGATCTGGACAGGCTGCAGACCTGGTCCAGCAATTGGCTCCTGGAGTTCAATCCCACCAAGTGCAAAGTCATGAAGATTGGGGAAGGGCAAAGAAGACCGCAGACGGAGTACAGTCTAGGGGGCCAGAGACTACAAACCTCACTCAAGGAAAAAGATCTTGGGGTGAGTATAACACCAGGCACATCTCCTGAAGCGCACATCAACCAAATAACTGCTGCAGCATATGAGCGCCTAGCAAACCTCAGAACAGCATTCCGACATCTTAATAAGCAATCGTTCAGGACCCTGTACACCGCGTACGTTAGGCCCATGTTGGAGTATGCGGCACCAGTTTGGAACCCACACCTAGCCAAGCACGTAAAGAAACTAGAGAAAGTGCAAAGGTTTGCAACAAGACTAGTCCCAGAGCTAAGAGGTATGTCCTACGAGGAGAGGTTAAGGGAAATCAACCTGACGACACTGGAGGACAGGAGAGATAGGGGGGATATGATAACGACATACAAAATACTGAGAGGAATTGACAAGGTGAACAAAGACAGGATGTTCCAGAGATTGGACACAGTAACAAGGGGACACAGTTGGAAGTTGAAGACCCAGATGAATCACAGGGATGTTAGGAAGTATTTCTTCAGCCACAGAGTAGTAAGTGGAATAGTTTGGGAAGCGATGTAGTGGCGGCAGGATCCATACATAGCTTTAAGCAGAGGTATGATAAAGCTCACGGTTCAGGGAGAGTGACCTAGTAGCGATCAGTGAAGAGGCGGGGCCAGGAGCTTGGACTCGACCCCCGCACCCTCAACTAGGTGAGTACAACCAGGTGAGTACAGGTAAGCCAGTGGTAGGTAACCACAGGTAAGCCAGTGGTAGGTAACCACAGGTATACAAGCACAGGTAAGCCACTGGTAGGTAACCACAGGTATATGAGCACAGGTAAGGTGACCACAGGTAAGCCTGTGGTAGGTACCCACAGGTAATCCAGTTGAAGGTAACCACAGGTAAGCCAGCGGAAGGTAACCACAGGTAATCCAGTGGAAGGTAACCACAGGTAATCCAGTGGAAGGTAACCACAGGTAATCCAGTGGAAGGTAACCACAGGTAATCCAGTGGAAGGTAACCACAGGTAATCCAGTGGAAGGTAACCACAGGTAATCCAGTGGAAGGTAACCACAGGTAATCCAGTGGAAGGTAACCACAGGTAATCCAGTGGAAGGTAACCACAGGTAATCCAGTGGAAGGTAACCACAGGTAATCCAGTGGAAGGTAACCACAGGTAATCCAGTGGAAGGTAACCACAGGTAATCCAGTGGAAGGTAACCACAGGTAATCCAGTGGAAGGTAACCACAGGTAATCCAGTGGAAGGTAACCACAGGTAATCCAGTGGAAGGTAACCACAGGTAATCCAGTGGAAGGTAACCACAGGTAATCCAGTGGACTGAAGGTTGATATCCAGCACCAGAACAACAGTGGTTGGTGAATCACTAACGCCCACCAGCGGTACACTAGCGGTAGTTTGTTCAATGATAACTAGTATGTATATACACAGTGGTTGCTTCAACACTGTTAAGGTCGTTATCTGGCTATAAAAATGTCACGAGGTCTCTCTTTACTTAATAACACTACAGCATCTTCAGCGTGTCGCCCTGATCTGACGTCTTGAGGGTGTCACCCCTGATCTGACGTTTGGAGGGTGTCACCCCTGATCTGACGTCTTGAGGGTGTCACCCTGATCTAACGTCTTGAGGGTGTCACCCCTGATCTGACGTCTTGAGAACGTCACCCTCGCAGCTTAAACCCAGGCATCATCATTTTAATGGGCTCATTGAAGTGAAATGAAGCTTACATGATTGTGCCATTGAAGCTCAGTCATGGCTTCCACTCTCCGTGCACCCTAGCCTCATTTGACGCCATTCTTTTTCTTACGCGACTCTCAGAGTATTTCCGAACGTTCCCTCTATCCAGAAAAATGTAATTTTATTTAAGGTTGGGTTAGGTCAGGGTAGGTTATATAAACTTACAAAAATATTTATACATTAATAATTAAAATATGAACGGGACACTTCTGGCAGCGCAGTCTCTCTCCAACCTCAGGAAATATACTTTATAGTTTTTAATTTTTTTTTTGCAAATCATTCACATAAATTAGAAAATTTATTGGGATAGGCACTGATTCTTGTGGGACCCCAGTGGTTAAACTGACCCATAAGATTATTATTCCATTTTATCAGATTGTAGTCCATTATCCCTTGCTGACGTCTTGTAGTTCCTCCTCCCTCCTTCCCTCCCTCCCTCCTTCTAAATCATAAAGCAGTTTTATAATATATTTAGTGTGTGAAACAAGGACGTCATGTAACCTGGAGAGGAGCCAAAAATGAGAGCAGTCCCTCCATCATCACGACCCAGGCTCCTCAGCCGGACACACACATTCTCTCTCCTTTCTTCCCTCTTCCTTTATCCCTCCCCTCTCCTACCCCCCCCTCTCTCCATCTATTACCCATCTCTCCACCTATTCCTCTCTCTCTCTCTCTCTCTCTCTCTCTCTCTCTCTCTCTCTCTCCTTTTCCATCCTTTTATACCCTCCCTTTTCATTCTTGTCTTTCTCTCTGTATACACTTTTCTGCTCTCCCCTTCCCTCTTCAATAAATCATTTTCTGCCTTCCTCCATCTTTCTCTCCCTCCCTCCATCCATCATTTTCTCCTTCACTGCCTCGCACCCTGGCTTTTCTCAGAGGCTTAGCTAAGCTTATCCTAGAGGAACACCCTCACCCTCTCGCTGGCGTCTCACCTGGAAACAATATTACCCTACTGCCTTGTTCTGAAAACTGTCGCTACCATAATTATACCTTAAATATTAATGTGTTAAGACAGTGCACGAGACTTCCTTCTTCACTCTTTCCTTTCCCTACAGCAAATTATGCACTCTCTCTCTCATTCTACATTTATTCAATCCAAGTTGACCTAAATAATAATACAACACCCTGTTCTCTCTCAACAACACTCGCCAACACTAACACAACACTCGCCAACACTAACATAACACTCGCCAACACTAACATAACACTCGCCAACACTAACTCCAACTCTGCTCTTTCACTTTACATTGGAGTTTCTGAAACTAACACTATTTCGTTCGCTTAATTAATCTCGCCATCGTTACTCTTCCAGCTCGTCTCCATCCCAACACACAATGTCAGCTGATTCTCCTACCTGAACACACCATATAAGTCAACATTTCTATCTGAATACACCATGTAAGCTAACCCCCTTTTCGAACATTCACTAGGTAAGACGACCTTCTACCCGAACGCACCGTGTAATCAGACCGTATACAAACATTCATCCATGACAACATGCACACTGTAACAATGTTGATACATTGTAAAGTGAACTTTACATGTCAACAAGATGCGTTACTCACTGATCCTCTCATCACTCCCTGTTCATTGTATGAAGTTCCCTTCGTTACTCAGTGTTCCCTCCAGCATTTTTCCTATCATATACGCTCTCCCCTCTCACATAGCAACTTATAATGGCTTAATTAGTGACAGGAAACTACTTCCTCACCTTTCCTTACCCTAAAATGTCGAAAAATGAGGAATTTGTGAAGGGGTTGAAGCTCGCTCGTAACCTTCGTAGGCTACCTTTGTTAAGGTATTACTTTCAACTTTCCTAGGCTCTTGCACAACTTTTGTGAGTTACTATACACAGTTTTTATATGCTGTCATACACAGCTTTTTTCATTATAATTTACAAAACATTATAACTGGTTATTCAGAACTTTCAACACAGTTTCTAACATCAAATTTGCACCATCAACTTATTAGTGTCGTCACCAGCTCACTCATTACAAAATTAATAACAATACAGAAAGTAAAGGAATTCAAAATCCATTTCTCTCACTCCATTTCCAGAAAAAAATGTGCTCTGAGGAACCTTATGACGAGGTTTCGATCTCTCCTGGACCACTGTTGAATAACAAGTTTTTGTCAGATGTTTCAGCCACGGGATTGTTACCTTAATCTTCACATTCAGTATTAAAAAATCGTTCCAGCTTATTGGACACAAGTGTCAGTTAATTTTCAAGGGAAATATCCCCATCATTTATACCGATATGCTTATTTCTTAAGCAGGTGTGGGGTGAGTGGCACTGTGTGGGGCGAGTGACACTGTGTGGGGGCGAGTGGCACGGTGTGGGGTATCACTGTGTGGAGTGAGTGGTACTGTGTGGGGTGAGTGGCAATGTGTGGGGTGAGTAGCACTGTGTGGGGTGAGTGGCACTGTGTGAGGTGAGTGGCACGGTATGGGGTGAGTGGCACTGTGTGGGGTGAGTGGCACTGTGTGGGGTGAGTGACACTGTGTGGGGGCGAGTGGCGCTGTGTGGGGTGATTATCACTGTGTGGAGTGAGTGGTACTGTGTGGGGTGAGTGGCACTGTGTGGGGTGAGTGGCACTGTGTGGGGTGAGTGGCAATGTGTGAGGTGAGTGGCACGGTATGGGGTGAGTGGCACTGTGTGGGGTGAGTGGCACTGTGTGGGGTGAGTGGCACGGTGTGAGGTGACACTGTGTGGGGCGAGTGACACGGTGTGGGGTATCACTGTGTGGAGTGAGTGGTACTGTGTGGGGTGAGTGGCACTGTGGGGTGAGTGGCACTGTGTGGGGTGAGTAGCACTGTGTGGGGTGAGTGGCACTGTGTGAGGTGAGTGGCACGGTATGGGGTGAGTGGCACTGTGTGGGGTGAGTGGCACTGTGTGGGGTGAGTGACACTGTGTGAGGTGAGTGGCACGGTATGGGGTGAGTGGCACTGTGGGGTGAGTGGCACTGTGTGGGGTGAGTGACACTGTGTGGGGTGAGTGGCACGGTATGGGGTGAGTGGCACTGTGTGGGGTGAGTGGTACTGTGTGGGGTGAGTGGCACGGTGTGGGGTGAGTGGCACGGTGTGGGGTGAGTGGCACTGTGTGGGGGCGAGTGGCACGGTGTGGGGTATCACTGTGTGGGGTGAGTGGCACTGTGTGGGGTGAGTGACACTGTGTGAGGTGAGTGGCACGGTATGGGGTGAGTGGCACTGTGGGGTGAGTGGCACTGTGTGGGATGAGTGACACTGTGTGGGGTGAGTGGCACGGTATGGGGTGAGTGGCACTGTGTGGGGTGAGTGGTACTGTGTGGGGTGAGTGGCACGGTGTGGGGTGAGTGGCACGGTGTGGGGTGAGTGGCACTGTGTGGGGGCGAGTGGCACGGTGTGGGGGCGAGTGGCACGGTGTGGGGTGAGTGGCACGGTGTGGGGTGAGTGGCACTGTGTGGGGTGAGTGGCACTGTGTGGGATGAGTGGCACTGTGTGGGGTGAGTGGCACTGTGTGGTGAGTGGCACTGTGTGGGGTGAGTGGTACTGTGTGGGGTGAGTGGTACTGTGTGGGGTGAGTGGCACGATGTGGGGTGAGTGGCACGGTGTGGGGTGAGTGGCACGGTGTGGGGGCGAGTGGCACTGTGTGGGGGCGAGTAGCACGGTGTGGGGTGAGTGGCACTGTGTGGGGTGAGTGGCACTGTGTGGGGTGACACTGTGGTGAGTGGCACTGTGTGGGATGAGTGGCACTGTGTGGGGTGAGTGGCACTGTGTGGGGTGAGTGGCACTGTGTGGGGTGATTGACACTGTGGGCGAGTGGCACTGTGTAGGGTGAGTGGCACTGTGTGGGGTGAGTGGCACTGTGTGGGGTGAGTGACACTGTGTGGTGAGTGGCACTGTGTGGTGAGTGGCATTGTGTGGGGTGAGTGGCACTGTGTGGGGTGAGTGGCACTGTGTGGGGTGAGTGGCACTGTGTGGGGTGAGTGGCACTGTGTGGGGTGAGTGGCACTGTGTGGGGTGAGTGGCACTGTGTGGGGTGAGTGGCACTGTGTGGGGTGAGTGGCATTGTGTGGGGTGAGTGGCACTGTGTGGGGTGAGTAGCACTGTGTGGGGTGAGTGGCACGGTATGGGGTGAGTGGCACTGTGTGGGGTGAGTGACACTGTGTGGGGTGACACTGTGTGGGGTGATTATCACTGTGTGGAGTGAGTGGTACTGTGTGGGGTGAGTGGCACTGTGTGGGGTGAGTGGCACTGTGTGGGGTGAGTGGCAATGTGTGGGGTGAGTGGCAATGTGTGGGGTGAGTGGCACGGTATGGGGTGAGTGGCACTGTGTGGGGTGAGTGGCACTGTGTGGGGTGAGTGGCACTGTGTGGGGTGAGTGGCACGGTGTGGGGTGAGTGGCACCACTTCCCAGAGAAGAGGTCACAACCACTAGGCACAAACCTCAACAATATATTAAGGAGACTTAGCGTCGGAGAGGAAGCAGCAGCTGTTGTTAGCTTTAATAAACAGCAACTTGTAAGTTACCATTCATAGCTTTTGTAAGACAACTTCTGTAAGGTAAAATACATAATTCTTGTAAGATGCGCTATACAGCTTCTGTAATCTTGTACACAGTTATTTTAACTTATCACACACAATTACTGTAAGGTAACACAGTTCTTGGCCAAAATAATCTCAGTTTTGTCCTTATTTTGCCTCAGCTGCTACACTCACCCTCACACCACTCCTCAAGGTAATTACTCGCCGGAATAATCACACGATTACTTGTATTACAAAGGAACAAAGCACACGCCGACCTATATATATATATAGTATATATATAGTATATATATATATATATATATATATATATATATATATATATATATATATATATATATATATATATATATATATATATATATATATATATATATCGTGCCTAATAGGTAAAACTGGTCAATTAGCAAGAACTCATTTAAGATTAAATCCTTTCTAAAATTCTCTTATACGTTTAATTTTTTTTCATTATGTTAATGTAAAAATTAATTTTGTACCAAAAGAGCCTTAGAAAACTTACCTAACCATTTTATAACAAGGGCAATTATATTTAGCCCAATCCAACTATATATATATATTTTAGATAAGTTTACAATAATTTAATAATAAACAAACACAATGAAATACATTGTTTTCGTTGGGGACAGAATTTTTGCAAAAATTTATTGCATACACAAATTTTCGCTTGCCTTATTCTGCAAGAAGAGCGTTGCTGTTTAAGCCAAAATAGCAAGTTTTACCTATTCGGCACGATATTGTAGTGTGTGTGTGTGTGTGTGTGTGTGTGTGTGTGTGTGTGTGTGTGTGTGTGTGTGTGTGTGTGTGTGTGTGTGTGCGCGCGCGTGTGCGGTCACAATGTCACAGTATCGAGGTGAATGAGCTTGCCAAGAGAGACAGTCACATTACTGATCTAAGTTAGCTTGCCAAGTGGTCACAAAGAGGTCACTAGGTCACAATAACGTAAAAACATTATGTGTGGTTCCCAGTAGAACTCTCTCAAGTTAGGTCTCACTCCCCTGAATAAAGAGATTTTCCAGGAATTATAATTGCACTAAAACTACAATAGTAAAAACGAAGGACAATTATAAATGAAACAGAAAAAATAAAAGTCAGTGTAGATATATGGTAACACAAGCAAAAAAGTGCCAGCAATAATACTTATGTAGTTATTATTACGTTATATTATTATTATTATTATTATCCCATAAAAATATTATGCTTACTCTAGACCTATCATTTTTTAAATATTAAGTGAGAACAGAAAGAGAGAGTTATCAGAAGGCGGACAAAAGACGTGGTAAATCCATGATTGCTGGCAGGTAGCAGTAATGGCTTCACTTGTAGCCAGACAAGTGGACAATACTTGAGTATTAGTGTGGGAGCTGCTGGAGCCTCGGGATCTCTCATAGAAAACGGAAACCAATAATGAACCCACCTTCTCCCTCACAACCAATAACGTCCCAACACCAAAGGATATTATATATATATTATATATATATATATATATATATATATATATATATATATATATATATATATATATATATATATATATATATATATATATATATATATATATATATATATATATATATATATATATATACATACATACATATATATATACATATATATATATATATATATATATATAACACAAAATAACCAGTGAAAAAATAGTGAAATTTCAAGCGCTTTCTTGATAATCTGAGAAATCACGAAAGCGCTTGGAATTTCACTATTTTTTTCACTGTGGTTATTTTGCATACTGTGATATCACCTGTTTACTGTGATCTTATTGCATATATATACATGTGTGTGGGGGGGGGGAGTAAGGTACATATATAAGCGTAAGTGCTGGAATGTACACGCTCGTGTACGTGACCGAGTGCAAGCGTACGTGTAAGGAAGTCAAGGTTCCGTAGTTAGGCTGTATCTGAGGTAAGATAAAGATAGGCTGTATCTGAGATAAGATAAAGATGAGAGAAAATAAAGACGGAGTATCTGGGAGAAGATAAGATAATCAGCATCATAATTTTGACTAGTCAATTGTGAACAGCGACATATGGCACAATACTTGGTCTGTGCGATTTAAAATAAACTGTGTAAAACTGACGATTAGTCCTCGAGGGAAGTGCTACTGTTCCATTTACTTTCCCCTTAAGTGCACCTCCTTAGTAGGTGGCCCACCACTTCCCAGGTGGCCCCCACCTCCCCAGGTGACTCATTTTCCAGGTGGTTTATCTCCCCAAAATGGTTCACCACCCTCCACTTCTTTCCCAGATGGTCTTCCTTCCAAGACGGTCCATCTTCCAAGATAGTCCATATCCTGCCAAGACGATCCATCCCCTGCCAAGACAGTCCCCTTTCCAAGACGGTTCGTCTCCTGCCAGCTCGGTGCACTGCCCAAGACGGTCCATCTCCTGCCAAGACGGTCCATCTCCTGCTAAAACAGTACCTCATCTGCCAAGACGGTCCACCACCTACCAAGACGGTCCACCACCTACCAAGACGGTCCACCACCTGTTAAGACACTCCGCCTGCCAGGATGGTCTCACTCACCAGGTTCCCCATCATGACCTGTCATGACCCATGATCTTCACTAATTACCTCCGACGATAAATTCTAGCCCTCGATAATTTCTATCGAATTCTGATGACATGTGATGCGCCAAAATGACCCTTGATGACCTGAGACCTTCAGTAAAGAACGAACTCACAGGCTGTGTGTGGAGGAGGGGGGGTACTGACGCCATTTCGAGAGAGAGAGAGAGAGAGAGAGAGAGAGAGGGAGAGGGAGAGGGAGAGAGAGAGGGAGAGAGAGAGAGAAATTTTTGTACCCCGAGCTGGAGGAAGAGTGGAGGTTGCGGGAGGTCATGCTTAATGAGGGTGTGTGGGGGCTTAGATTTCATCCTCGCATTTGTCAGCTATGTAATCCTGACGCTCACCTGTTTCTTACAGTAATCCTAACACTGTCACCAGCTCTGCAAGGTAATGCTCACACACAACAGCTCTGTAAGGTAATGTTCACACACAACAGCTCTGTAAGGTAATGCTCACACTCTCACCATCTCTGTAAGGTAATGCTCACACTCTCACCATCTCTGTAAGGTAATGCTCAGACACTCACCATCTCTGTTCATTTCAAAAGTCTTGAGCTAATCACCTCAAAATGCTTTTTTCATGTCTTCCGCCGTTTTCGGTATTATTCTCTGTATTGGACTGGCGAAACGTGCAAACAATAGCGACACCCAAGTGTTGCACATGTGTCTTCTCTCTAAATTAATGCTGACATTGTCATCAGTTGTACTGTTTGGTGGGTTATAGCGGCCACACGATTAACAGGAGTACATGATGTGGTTTTCTTAAATTACCCACTTGCTGAGTTTTTTTGAAGAGCCTAAGGTAACCTTAGAACCCAAAAACCTTAAAACCTAAAGGAGTCACCTTAGATCTTCAAGCAGTCATCCTACATCCTCAAGAGGTCACCTTACACTCTCAAGAAGTCACCTTACTTCCTCAAGAGGCCACCTTACATCCCCAGGGGGTCACCTTACATCCTCAGGGGGTCATCTTAGATCCTTAGGGGGTCACCTTAAATGTAGGTCTGGAAGAGCATGAGAGTGAGGCAGGGCAGCCGGCCAAGACACGGACCGGGAGAGTGGTTACTCTTCTTACAAAGGCGTCGAGACGGGGCACAAATTGGCTCATTGTGGGAGACGGCAAGAAGTTTGCACACCCACCCAAGGACCTGGGGAGGAAGTGGACCACCTGGGGAGGTAAACCATTCTGGCAAGTGGACCGTCTTGGGAGGACCATTTGGGGAGGAGGACTGTCTTGATTAGAGGCTGACCATCTTGAGAGGTGGACCGTCCTTGGAATGGTACACGATCTTGGGAGAAAGTAGACAGTTTTAAACATTAAAGCAAAAGGAACATTACAACCATGCACGCCAGGTTAGGTTATGCGTGTATATTTTACAATACCGACAAGATGAATTAGACATGTGCAATATCTGGGTATCTTTATTGCAGACGTTTCGCCATTCACTGGCTTTACCAATACAAATTCACCATTCCAAGGCTGAGGGACTGATTACCTCATCTTCTGTATATAGTTCAGCTGTCATCCAATTATGTCCTTGAATTTGTTTTGATAAAGCCACTAGATGACGAAACATCTACAATAAAGAGACCCAGATATTAAACGTGTCAAGTCAGGTTAAACTCGCACCCACCCACACCCACTCATAAGAACCATAAGAACATAGGAATGAAGGAAAACTGCAGCAGGCCTACTGGCCAATACTAACTTGGCGAGTCTTTGGAAGGTGGTGAGCCAACTAGTGAGGAAGTGAGCCACCTGGAAAGTGGTGGGCCACCTGGAAAAGTGGAGAACTAAAGGTGAAAGTGAAGGAAGCATCACCACTTCCCTCAAGGGGTAACCACCAGCCTCAAACAACTAAAATTGACGTTAAATTACACAATTCTTGATTGTGTACCACTTTTCTCACCATAAATAATCATTCTCTAGTTCTCGTTCTATCAAACACACACACACACTCTCACACACACACACACACACACAAAATGACATATGGGTTTAGTACATATTTAGCATTATTATTACAAGTTACATTCACATTCCAGAATTAACAACTTAACTACACAAACATCCAAATTTCAAAGTTTCCCTTTTAAAGTAATTGCAATAGCTAGTTAACCAGCTGTTACACTCATAGCTACTGGTAAATATATATGTAATTAAAATACACACACATATATATATATATATATATATATATATATATATATATATATATATATATATATATATATATATTATAAATATATATAATATATATACAATATATATACAATAAGATCACAGTAAACAGGTGATTTCAGAATATGCAAAACAACCACTGTGAAAGAATAGAGAAATTCCAAGCGCTTTCATGACTACTCACATTATCAAGGAACAATCATTGTTCCTTGATAATGTGAGTAGTCACAAAAGCGCTTGGAATTTCTCTGTTCTTTCACAGTGGTTTATATATATATATATCCTAGGTAGTAGGTTGGTAGACAGCAGCCGCCCAGGGAGGTACTACCGTTTTGCCAAGTGAGTGTAAAACGAAAGCCTGTAATTGTTTTACATGTTGGTAGGATTGCTGGTGCCCTTTTTTCTGTCTTATAAACATGCAAAATTTCAGGTACATCTTCCTACTTCTACTTACACTTAGGTCACACTACACATACATGTACAAGCATATATACACATACACACCTCTGGGTTTTCTGCTATTTTCTTTCTAGTTCTTGTTCTTGTTTATTTCCTCCTATGTCCATGGGGAAGTGGAACAGAATTCTTCCTCCGTAAGCCATTCGTGTTGTAAGAGGCGACTAAAATGCCGGGAGCAAGGGGCTAGTAACCCCTTCTCCTGTATATATTACTAAATGTAAAAGGAGAAACTTTCGTTTTTCGTTTTGGGTCACCCCGCCTCGGTGGGATACTGCCGGTGTGTTGAAAGAAATATATATATATATATATATATATATAAACACATACGCGTGTCTTTAATTATGTATTATTTAATCAGTTTTTCCAAGGTGATAAGG
This sequence comes from Cherax quadricarinatus, assembly GCF_038502225.1. Lineage (NCBI taxonomy): Eukaryota > Metazoa > Arthropoda > Malacostraca > Decapoda > Parastacidae > Cherax > Cherax quadricarinatus. Next base: position 18,048,064 of record NC_091371.1, on the reverse strand, counting down.
AAGAAGCACTGAACTTACGCATAACAGAAAACATAAGTATATTAACCGAGAGTAAAATATGTTAAATTTACCTTGCATGTTTGATAGTGTTAAAATTTAACCAGTTTTATGTTGCATTCTTATAACATAACACTACCTTACTACATTCCTAGTTGATGTAAATATACCAGTGTCTGTATAAGAGTGAGGGTGTATAAGGTAGTGTAAGGGTGAGGTAGTGTAAGGGTGAGGTAGTGTAAGGGCGAGGTAGTGTAAGGGCGAGGTAGTGTAAGGGTGAGGTAGTGTAAGGGCGAGGTAGTGTAAGGGCGAGGTAGTGTAAGGGCGAGGTAGTGTAAGGGCGAGGTAGTGTAAGGGCGAGGTAGTGTAAGGGCGAGGTAGTGTAAGGGCGAGGTAGTGTAAGGGCGAGGTAGTGTAAGGGTGAGGTAGTGTAAGGGTGAGGTAGTGTAAGGGTGAGGTAGTGTAAGGGTGAGGTAGTGTAAGGGTGAGGTAGTGTAAGGGTGAGGTAGTGTAAGGGCGAGGTAGTGTAAGGGTGAGGTAGTGTAAGGGCGAGGTAGTGTAAGGGCGAGGTAGTGTAAGGGCGAGGTAGTGTAAGGGCGAGGTAGTGTAAGGGCGAGGTAGTGTAAGGGCGAGGTAGTGTAAGGGCGAGGTAGTGTAAGGGCGAGGTAGTGTAAGGGCGAGGTAGTGTAAGGGCGAGGTAGTGTAAGGGCGAGGTAGTGTAAGGGCGAGGTAGTGTAAGGGCGAGGTAGTGTAAGGGCGAGGTAGTGTAAGGGCGAGGTAGTGTAAGGGCGAGGTAGTGTAAGGGCGAAATACTACCTAAAGTTCACATTCTCACTATTGCCAAATATTTGTAGGGGAAAGTTAACAAAACTGGACTCCAGTTGGATTGGATTTCCAGTGAGGGGAGAATACAGAGAGGGAGGTAGGAAGGGAGGAGAGTGAGGGGAAGGGAGAGGAGACAGAGGGGATGGAAGGGAGGAGTGACAATGAATGTGAGAGGGAGGCAGGAAGAGGAAGAGAGAGAGAGAGAGAGAGAGGAAGAGACAGCAGTTTTCATTCTTTTACAATCCTTCTAAACTGTTGCACCATCTTTCACAACTTCTCCAAAGACACTGTCACTTACACTTCATCATCTGCAAACAACAAGTGTGACAACTCCCACTCTATATCATCTCCATTACCTGCTAAGACTGGTTCAATCCGCAACACACTATTAATTCCTCTTGTAAGTACAATATAAACACACCCCACTCACCTCCCTTTCTATACTATAAACGTATTATAATTATTATCATTAGTAGTAGTACTAATATGGCGGTGGTGGAAAAAGAGGTAAACACGTAAGGATCATAGAGCGCTTAAGAAATGGTAGGTTCATCTCTCAGGAGGGAAGCAAAGGCTGCTCCCACCCAAACTGCTCCAGAGTAAAATAGAACTTAATTCTGACCAAGATATTTGACCAAAATAAAGTCAGCACTTGGAGAACTTAGCAAAACTAAAGTTGTTCAGTAATACTACGAGAGTCACAACAAGAACCACTCATCGTGCTTCTAATTAATAATATAGTGTTTCAGAATTTCTGGCGGTTGTATGTTATTTTTAATAGAGGGAACGCTAAAGCCGTAGGTATCTTCCAACACCTGGTGAATGGGATTAGATTTATGCTAAGTAGTTAGCTCCATTTCCTCGTACCACGAGCCCCTAAATGAAGGTTTTCTTCCTGGAACGATTAAAGGATATATAAAGTACAAAGTTATGTGAGGGTAGTGACCACTGTGAAGATTCCCACTAGTACCGAGCCTGACTACAACTGAAGTTATGTGAGGGTAGTGACCACTGTGAAGATTCCCACTAGTACTGAGCTTGACTACAACTGAAGTTATGTGAGGGTAGTGACCATGTAGACTGAGCCTGACTACAACTGAAGTTATGTGAGGGTAGTGACCACTGTGAAGATTCCCACTAGTACTGAGCTTGACTACAACTGAAGTTATGTGAGGGTAGTGACCACTGTGAAGATTCCCACTAGTACTGAGCCTGACTACAACTGAAGTTATGTGAGGGTAGTGACCACTGTGAAGATTCCCACTAGTGCTGAGCTTAACTGCAACTGAAAGACACTATACCTTCTGCCTCGTATTAAAGTATACAGCACACAAATAACCAGCGCATAGGAAAGAGCAGCAGCTTACGACGACGTTTCGGTTAGACTTGGACCATTTACAAAGTCACACTAACAGAAAAATGTGAAGACAGGCACGGTATTGTGTCTTTGTTCTTAATGTATGGAATATAACAATAGTATTCCAAGCACTTTCACCATTTATCACATTATCTGGGAAATCAAAAAGTGTTGGGACTACTACTCTTCACTGCTGTTATATTGCTTAGTAAGACATCACCTGTTTCTTGCTACCTTTTTGAATATCACTATACATTTTGGCGCAGCGCTAAACCTGTAGGGTCATTCGGCACCGAGTGGTAATGGCTCGATCCTACGTGCGCTAATCGCGGGAGAGAGGTTGGTAACTCTGGCAACAACGCTTGTTTATACTAATACCAACCTAATATGGCATCATCAGTATGTACCGGTAGGCAGCCTCTCCTGCACACCTCTCACCTGTACAAAATTTATGTTAATTATCCCTGTCGGTACAAGTAATTAACATTCACCGTCTGCATAATTAATAAAATTGATTCCAATGTAAATTTTTCATTAATCTTGAAAAATGAAAGCAATGAAAAAAGTTGACAGTACGTTCACAATGTACGTTCACAATGTACGTTCACAATGTACGTTCACAGTGTACGTTCACAATGTACGTTCACAATGTACGTTCACAATGTACGTTCACAATGTACGTTCACAGTGTACGTTCACAATGTACGTTCACAATGTACGTTCACAATGTACGTTCACAATGTACGTTCACAATGTACGTTCACAATGTGCGTTCACAATGTGCGTTCACAATGTGCGTTCACAATGTACGTTCACAATGTACGTTCACAATGTACGTTCACAATGTACGTTCACAATGTACGTTCACAGAGTACGTTCACAATGTACGTTCACAGTGTAAAACTAAGTCAAGAGTGCTGAGTCTGGCTAAATTGTTTTATATGCATATAACCCGCACACTGGAGAGAGAAGCTTATGACGACGTTTCGGTCCGACTTGTACCATTTACGAGTTACCTGTAAACGATCCAAGTCGGACCGAAACGTTGTTGTAAGCTTCTCTCCTTTGTGTAGGCTATACGTGTATTGTACCAGTTACGGTGGTGTCCTAAATTATTTTATATGTATGAAAACGTAATAAATTAAGACTAACCAATAAGGTAAAGCGTGTGGCGAGGACGTGAGCAAGATGTATAGTATACTCGCTATCTCACTCAACCACTCGCTAAACTAACATTGAACCTACTGGTATACACAGCTCAGAGTGGCAGTGAAGTAAGACAAACAGTATCAGATATTAACACTACTAACATAACAGAGGTAGTTTCAGCCCAAGTCTTCCATCCAGTGTAAATTCCAAGCAGTTCCTCAATATGGTACGGTATATTTCTCTTTCCTGTTTTAATAGTGGCAGAGGCTGGAGGGAGTGGAAGGTGGTGTGAAAGGCCTACTTTCCCATCCTTCACACATACACTTTTACAACCTTTTTCTAATTAAATTCGCTGAATTATTTCTATAGTCCATTACCTGTTGTCTATTATTCTACTGACTCATTCGTAAATCTAGGTAGAAACAGAGAGTGCTTCTAAGCAGGTAGCGTGGGCCTGGACTGAGTTTCTGCTATGTCTCTCCCATGTACGAGTACTCTGACTACTGACTCTGCTATGTCTCTCCCATGTACGAGTACTCTGACTACTGACTCTGCTATGTCTCTCCCATGTATGAGTACTCGGACTACTGACTCTCTGCTATGTCTCTCCCATGTACGAGTACTCGGACTACTGACTCTCTCCTATGTCTCTCCCATGTACGAGTACTCGGACTACTGACTATGTCTCTCCCATGTACGAGTACTCGGACTACTGACTCTCTGCTATGTCTCTCCCATGTACGAGTACTCGGACTACTGACTCTGCTATGTCTCTCCCATGTACGAGTACTCGGACTACTGACTCTCTGCTATGTCTCTCCCATGTACGAGTACTCGGACTACTGACTCTCTGCTATGTCTCTCCCATGTACGAGTACTCGGACTACTGACTCTCTGCTATGTCTCTCCCATGTACGAGTACTCGGACTACTGACTCTCTGCTATGTCTCTCCCATGTACGAGTACTCGGACTACTGACTCTGCTATGTCTCTCCCATGTACGAGTACTCGGACTACTGACTCTGCTATGTCTCTCCCATGTACGAGTACTCGAACTACTGACTCTATGTCTCTCCCATGTACGAGTACTCGGACTACTGACTCTGCTATGTCTCTCCCATGTACGAGTACTCGGACTACTGACTCTGCTATGTCTCTCCCATGTACGAGTACTCGGACTACTGACTCTGCTATGTCTCTCCCATGTACGAGTACTCGGACTACTGACTCTGCTATGTCTCTCCCATGTATGAGTACTCGGACTACTGACTCTCTGCTATGTCTCTCCCATGTACGAGTACTCGGACTACTGACTCTCTGCTATGTCTCTCCCATGTACGAGTACTCGGACTACTGACACTGCTATGTCTCTCCCATGTACGAGTACTCGGACTACTGACACTGCTATGTCTCTCCCATGTACGAGTACTCGGACTACTGACTCTCTGCTATGTCTCTCCCATGTACGAGTACTCGGACTACTGACTCTCTGCTATGTCTCTCCCATGTACGAGTACTCGGACTACTGACTCTCTGCTATGTCTCTCCCATGTACGAGTACTCGGACTACTGACACTGCTATGTCTCTCCCATGTACGAGTACTCGGACTACTGACTCTCTGCTATGTCTCTCCCATGTACGAGTACTCGGACTACTGACTCTCTGCTATGTCTCTCCCATGTACGAGTACTCGGACTACTGACACTGCTATGTCTCTCCCATGTACGAGTACTCGGACTACTGACTCTCTGCTATGTCTCTCCCATGTACGAGTACTCGGACTACTGACTCTCTGCTATGTCTCTCCCATGTACGAGTACTTGGACTACTGACTCTCTGCTATGTCTCCCATGTACGAGTACTCGGACTACTGACACTGCTATGTCTCTCCCATGTACGAGTACTCGGACTACTGACTCTCTGCTATGTCTCTCCCATGTACGAGTACTCGGACTACTGACACTGCTATGTCTCTCCCATGTACGAGTACTCGGACTACTGACTCTCTGCTATGTCTCTCCCATGTACGAGTACTTGGACTACTGACTCTCTGCTATGTCTCTCCCGTGTATGAGTACTTGGACTACTGACTCTCTGCTATGTCTCTCCCATGTACGAGTACTCGGACTACTGACTCTCTCCTATGTCTCTCCCATGTACGAGTACTCGGACTACTGACTCTCTGCTATGTCTCTCCCATGTACGAGTACTCGGAGTACTGAGTCTGCTATCTCTCTCCCATGTAAGAGTACTCAGACTACCGAGTCTCTGCTATGTCTCTCCCATGTACAAGTACTCGGACTACTGAGTGTTATCTCTCCCATGTACAAGTACTCGGACTACTGAGTGTTATCTCTCCCATGTACAAGTACTCGGACTACTGTTATCTCTCCCATGTACAAGTACTCGGACTACTGAGTGTTATCTCTCCCATGTACAAGTACTCGGACTACTGAGTGTTATCTCTCCCATGTACAAGTACTCGGACTGAGTGTTATCTCTCCCATGTACAAGTACTCGGACTACTGAGTGTTATCTCTCTCCCATGTACAAGTACTCGGACTACTGAGTGTTATCTCTCCCATGTACAAGTACTCGGACTACTGAGTGTTATCTCTCCCATGTACAAGTACTCGGACTACTGAGTGTTCTCTCTCTCCCATGTACAAGTACTCGGACTACTGAGTGTTATCTCTCTCCCATGTACAAGTACTCGGACTACTGAGTGTTATTTCTCTCCCATGTACAAGTACTCGGACTACTGAGTGTTCTCTCCCATGTACAAGTACTCGGACTACTGAGTGTTCTCTCCCATGTACAAGTACTCGGACTACTGAGTGTTCTCTCTCTCCCATGTACAAGTACTCGGACTACTGAGTGTTCTCTCTCCCATGTACAAGTACTCGGACTACTGAGTGTTCTCTCTCTCCCATGTACAAGTACTCGGACTACTGAGTGTTCTCTCTCTCCCATGTACAAGTACTCGGACTACTGAGTGTTCTCTCTCCCATGTACAAGTACTCGGACTACTGAGTGTTCTCTCTCTCCCATGTACAAGTACTCGGACTACTGAGTGTTCTCTCCCATGTACAAGTACTGGGACTACTGAGTGTTATCTCTCCCATGTACAAGTACTCGGACTACTGAGTGTTATCTCTCCCATGTACAAGTACTCGGACTACTGAGTGTTCTCTCTCCCATGTACAAGTACTCGGACTACTGAGTGTTCTCTCCCATGTACAAGTACTCGGACTACTTATTATGTACGTTTTCTTTGAACAACGTACGTATGTACGTAAATTACCTTCCCATTCTGTAGATTAAATCTGATTACTTCCCATTCCCAAGGTGTAGGAGTGGTGGGGGGGATGTGGTGGGGAGGGAGGGGGTGATGGGTGGGGAGGGAGGGGGTGATGGGTGGGGAGGGAGGGGGTGATGGGTGGGGAGGGAGGGGGTGATGGGTGGGGAGGGAGGGTGATGTGGTGGGGAGGGAGGGGGATGTGGTGGGGATGGATGGGGGAGGTGGTGGGGAGAGACGGGGGATGTGGTGGGGATGGAGAGAGGGGAGAAGGTAGCAAGGATAGAAGGAAAATCGGTGTAAGGGGAACACTGTGGGACCGAGAATCAGAATATTGATGAGAGTAGGGCAAGCGGAGGGGAGAGAGAGAGAGAGAGAGAGAGAGAGAGAGAAAGGAGAGAAAGAGTGAGATAGAGTATAATGCTAATATTACAGAAAGGGGTGAGAGGAGAGGAAGTGCTGGTAAGACCACCACCACCCATTTCCCTGCCACCACCATCTCTGCCTCCTACCATCACCACCACAACCTCCACCACAACCTCCTACCATCACCACCACAACTTCCCCCACCACCACCACTATATTTCATCCTCCTACCATTACCGCCACCACAGCCTCCCCCACCACCACCACCTCTCATCACCTCCTGCCATCACAACCACTGAACTTCTCCAGCTCCCACATCCACCATCATCACTAACGCTCACTCACCAGAGCACAAACTTCATCAACGCCATTATTTCCGATCGTGTATATAGAGCAGCAATTTTTTCTCCATATATTTTTCCGTCTTTAAACTAGCAGTGGCGCCATAAGAGAGCGTGGAACTTCCGAGGAAGTGAAAAGACTTACGCCCAGATGGAAGACCCCTCGTAGCTCAGCACTCAGCCTCCTCGCTGACTACCTGCCTCCCACAAACTCAATCAACACACCTTGCCAGGTTGTATAAAAGAGGCCACTTCTGATGCGCCTACCGATCAGCTGCATTCAATGTACAGAAAAAAATAAACTAAACGGTCACATTTTTAAGATTACCTAACCAGGTATACTCCAGGTATACCTCCTACTGGAGTGTTCTCACTGTGATATGATCTTTTTCAGTAGCATAATGTGTGTGAAGGAATATATCAGTGTGATAATGATGACAAAGATCACTGATGAACATACCGGCAGGTGGAAATGGCAGAAGAAAATGACAGATAATGACGCAACGAGGAAAATGATGGAAGATGAGGTGGAAAGGGGATGCATTACCACGAACACCAGATTAATGAGACTAGATAACTACAATTCTTGTGGGATTTACTGCAAAGGAGCAAGAGGAGTGTAAGAGGGGTGTGTGAGAAACAGCGGCTGCAAGATGGCAGGGCAGAGATCCCACACCAGCCGGGGAAAAGTGAAATAGGAGGAAAGGGGATGAGGGGGGGAGCCTGAAATAGCATCAGGGAAGAAACAGGAAAAGATGTAATTAATTCAGGGAGAGAAAGATGTCTGAAGAAGAGACTAAGTGAGGTAGGTAGGTAGGTGTATTCACCTAGTTCTCACCTAATTGTGGTTGCAGGGGTCGAGTCACAGTTCCTGGCCCCGCCTCTTCACTGGCCGCTACTATGTCACTCTTGCTGCTCCATGAGCTTTATCATACCTCTTCTTAAAGCTATGTATGGTTCCTGCCTCCACTACATCATTTCCCAGACTATTCCACTTCCTGACAACTCTGACTGAAGAAATACTTCCTAACATCCCTGTGATTCATCTGAGTCTTCACTTTCCAACTGTGACCCCTCGTTGCTGTGTACCATCTCTGGAACATCCTGTCTGTCCACCTTATCGACTCTCTCAGTATTTTATATGCCATTATCATATCCCCCCTATCTCTCCTGTCTTCCAGTGTCGTCAGGTCGATTTCCCTTAACCTCTCCTCACAGGACATACCCCTTAGCTCTGGGACTAATCTTGTTGCAAACCTTTGTAACAAGACTAGTCCTTACATACTTGGCTAGGTATGGGTTCCAAATTGGTGCTGCCTACTCCAATATGGGCTTAACGTACACAGTGTACAATGTCATGAACGATTCATTATTAAGATGTCGGAATGCTGTTCTTAGGTTTGCTAGGCGCCTGTATACTGCAGTAGTTATTTGGTTGATGTGCACCTCTGGAGATGTGCCTAGTGTTTTACTCACCCCAAGAACCTTTTCCTTGAGTGAGGTTTGTAATCTTTAGCCTCCTAGACTGTACTCCGTCTGCGGTCTTCTTTGCCCTTTCCCAATCTTCATGACTGCATTTGGTGGGGTTGAACTCCAGGAGCCAGTTGCTGGACCAGGCCTGCAGCCTGTCCAGATCCATTTATAGTTCTGCCTGGTCCACGTCCGACTGAATTTTTCTCATCAACTTCACATCATCTGCAAACAGGGACACTTCGGAGTTTATTCCTTCTGTCATGTCGTTCACAAATACCAGAAACAGAACCAGTCCTAAAACTGACCTCTATGGAACCCCGCTCGTTACAGGTGCCCACTGACACCTCGCCACGCACAATGACTCGCTGTTGTCTTCCTGACAGGTATTCCCTGAGCCATTGTAGTGCCTTCCCTGTTATCCCTGCCTGGTCCTCCAGCGTTTGCACTAATCTCTTGTTTGGAACTGTGTCAAACGCCTTCTTACAGTCCAAGAAAATGCAGTCTACCCACCCCTCTCTCTGTCTTACTGCTGTCACCCTGTCATAGAACTCCAGCAGGTTTGCGACACAGAATTTCCCGTCCCTAAGCCCGTGCTGGCTGTCATTGATAAGCACGTTCCTTTCTACGTGCTCCACCACTCTTCTGATAATCTTCTCCATGATTTTGCATAATATATATGTTAGTGACACTGGTCTGTAGTTTAATACATTGTGTCTGTCTCCTTTTTAAAAATTGGGACTACATTTGCTGTCTTCCATACCTCAGGTAGTCGCCCTGTTTCGATAGATGTGTTGAAGATTGTTGTTAGTGGTGCACATATCGCCTCTGCGCTGTGTGTGTGTGTGTGTATGTGTGTGTGTGTGTGTGTGTGTGTGTGTGTGTGTGTGTGTGTGTGTGTGTGTGTGTGTGTGTATGTGTATGTATGCATGTGTATGTATGTATGTATGTGTGTCCGTCTGCGTACGGTACTGCTTCAAATTAAAAAAAGAAAAACCCAGCACACGTGTTGGAGTTACTACCAATATATTGTAAATCTTTTACCGACAATCCGTAAATAGCGATTGAACAAAAATATCAATCCTTCGTTAATGATCGTAGTGGCGAATATATATATTGGGGGGGGTAGGAGGCAGGGGTACATGAAGGGGAGGTAGGAGGCAGGGGTACATGAAGGGGAGGCAGGGGTACATGAAGGGGGGGTAGGAGGCAGGGGTACATGAAGGGGAGGTAGGAGGCAGGGGTACATGAAGGGGAGGTAGGAGGCAGGGGTACATGAAGGGGAGGTAGGAGGCAGGGGTACATGAAGGGGAGGTAGGAGGCAGGGGTACATGAAGGGGAGGTAGGAGGCAGGGGTACATGAAGGGGGGGTAGGAGGCAGGGGTACATGAAGGGGAGGTAGGAGGCAGGGGTACATGAAGGGGAGGTAGGAGGCAGGGGTACATGAAGGGGAGGTAGGAGGCAGGGGTACATGAAGGGGAGGTAGGAGGCAGGGGTACATGATGGGGAGGTAGGAGGCAGGGGTACATGAAGGGGAGGTAGGAGGCAGGGGTACATGAAGGGGAGGCAGGGGTACATGAAGGGGAGGTAGGAGGCAGGGGTACATGAAGGGGAGGCAGGGGTACATGAAGGGGAGGCAGGGGTACATGAAGGGGAGGCAGGGGTACATGAAGGGGAGGGGGTAATACTAATAAAACTGACTGTAGAACAATTATTTTTCGATAAATTTCTCTTGCTATTAATTCAGTTGTCTGTATACAATAATATTGCGCCATCAAAATTACAACAATATACTAAACTACAGAGATGTATGGTTTCAAAACACTATTTGTTTATACGCGAGTCGTTTAAGCATCTACCAGTCGTGGATGTGTGGTGTGGGCGTGGAATGACCAACGATGGTGTGGGCGTGGAATGACCAACGATGGTGTGGGCGTGGAATGACCAAGGGTGGTGTGTGGACACAATGACCAAGGGTGGTGTGTGGACACAATGACCAAGGGTGGTGTGTGGACACAATGACCAAGGGTGGTGTGTGGACACAATGACCAAGGGTGGTGTGTGGACACAATGACCAAGGGTGGTGTGTGGACACAATGACCAAGGGTGGTGTGTGGACACAATGACCAAGGGTGGTGTGTGGACACAATGACCAAGGGTGGTGTGTGGACACAATGACCAAGGGTGGTGTGTGGACACAATGACCAAGGGTGGTGTGTGGACACAATGACCAAGGGTGGTGTGTGGACACAATGACCAAGGGTGGTGTGTGGACACAATGACCAAGGGTGGTGTGTGGACACAATGACCAAGGGTGGTGTGTGGACACAATGACCAAGGGTGGTGTGTGGACACAATGACCAAGGGTGGTGTGTGGACACAATGACCAAGGGTGGTGTGTGGACACAATGACCAAGGGTGGTGTGTGGACACAATGACCAAGGGTGGTGTGTGGACACAATGACCAAGGGTGGTGTGTGGACACAATGACCAAGGGTGGTGTGTGGACACAATGACCAAGGGTGGTGTGTGGACACAATGACCAAGGGTGGTGTGTGGACACAATGACCAAGGGTGGTGTGTGGACACAATGACCAAGGGTGGTGTGTGGACACAATGACCAAGGGTGGTGTGTGGACACAATGACCAAGGGTGGTGTGTGGACACAATGACCAAGGGTGGTGTGTGGACACAATGACAAAGGGTGGTGTGTGGACACAATGACCAAGGGTGGTGTGTGGACACAATGACCAAGGGTGGTGTGTGGACACAATGACCAAGGGTGGTGTGTGGACACAATGACCAAGGGTGGTGTGGACGTGGGAGGGGAGCCTAGGAGTGTGTGGGAGGACGAGGACGACCAGGGTTGCGCTGGGGAACCATCTTTCCAACACATTTACCATGATTTCACAACTCCTAAATCGCAAATGAGAAAAATAAAGAAGATATTTATCTCCGTGGTTTACCCTTATACAAGTCTGGGAGGGAAGCAACCATGGTGGAGTGTCGCGTTATCACAGGTGAACACTTGTACACAGTTTTGCCCACACTCTTCCCTCTGGGAAATTAATTTTAGTTATGTGGGGAAGCATTAAACGTTTAAGATTTATATAATGCTTGGGGAATGAGAAGCAATCAGGCTTGATCCAAGGAAAGGAAGAGCACCTCTAGTTTTACTGGCATCAAGATACCTTTAAAGGGTTAGGGATATAGAAACAGATGCAACTAATGCGACATTTTATTGTGGCAACGTTTCGCTCTCTATCTTTGTCAAGACAGCTTGACAAAGCTTCCGGAGAGCGAAACTGCCACCATGTCACATTAAATGCATCTGTGTCCATTTACCAAACATTGTGTCGGTAACCCTACCATTATTACCTTTAAAGGGAACTAGGTCAGTTCTGACACAGACTTTGACCTCTCAAATAATAAATTTATTTTGAATCAATTTCACCAATATCGTTCAATTTTCATTAGATAAATTCATTCCAAACACCGTTGTCAAACTGCCTCAGCGGCCGCCCATAATCATCCTGCCAACAATGAATATTTCCTGCTGCTCATTTAAAATGTTTGTTGATGAGTTTAAAGTGTAAATAAATATAAATTCCTTCCATGCAATTTGTTGAGAGGCGACAGATGTATGTATATTGTTGCCGAACTGTTGTTTCCGGAGCTGTAATCGTCGGAATAAATTCACCAGATTTATATCAAACTATGTAACTGCCAAACTCGTGTTGGGAATGGTCGACTAGATGAATGTGACCCCTAGAGGTGACAGCATGGTGTGACCTCACCTCTCCACTGGTATGACCCGGAGCCCGACCATAGGCCAGGCTCGTCTGGCTAGGACAAGATAAGCCTGGCCTATGGCCGGGCTCCGGGAGGACAAAAAAGACACTCGGAACTAATCAAAAGTTTTACCTCACCTCTCCCCACTGGTGTGACCACACTTCGCCCAACAGGTGTGACCTCTCCCCACTGGTGTGACCTCACTCTCCCCACTGGAAAACACCTTCACATCCATTTCAATTCTCCAGTTCAGTAATTCTATCCATAAGCTGACCAAATACGATGAACTAAAGGTGCACTCCGACACCCCAGACTAGCTAGTGTAACGTAGCCCAGACTAGCTAGTGTAACATACCCCAGACTAGCTAGTGTAACGTACCCCAGACTAGCTAGTGTAACGTAGCCCAGACTAGCTAGTGTAACATACCCCAGACTAGCTAGTGTAACATACCCCAGACTAGCTAGTGTAACGTACCCCAGACTAGCTAGTGTAACATACCCCAGACTAGCTAGTGTAACGTAGCCCAGACTAGCTAGTGTAACATACCCCAGACTAGCTAGTGTAACGTACCCCAGACTAGCTAGTGTAACATACCCCAGACTAGCTAGTGTAACGTACCCCAGACTAGCTAGTGTAACGTAGCCCAGACTAGCTAGTGTAACGTACCCCAGACTAGCTAGTGTAACATACCCCAGACTAGCTAGTGTAACGTAGCCCAGACTAGCTAGTGTAACATACCCCAGACTAGCTAGTGTAACGTACCCCAGACTAGCTAGTGTAACATACCCCAGACTAGCTAGTGTAACGTACCCCAGACTAGCTAGTGTAACGTAGCCCAGACTAGCTAGTGTAACATACCCCAGACTAGCTAGTGTAACATACCCCAGACTAGCTAGTGTAACGTACCCCAGACTAGCTAGTGTAACATACCCCAGACTAGCTAGTGTAACGTAGCCCAGACTAGCTAGTGTAACATACCCCAGACTAGCTAGTGTAACGTAGCCCAGACTAGCTAGTGTAACGTAGCCCAGACTAGCTAGTGTAACATACCCCAGACTAGCTAGTGTAACGTAGCCCAGACTAGCTAGTGTAACATAACCCAGACTAGCTAGTGTAACGTAGCCCAGACTAGCTAGTGTAACGTAGCCCAGACTAGCTAGTGTAACGTAGCCCAGACTAGCTAGTGTAACGTAGCCCAGACTAGCTAGTGTAACATACCCCAGACTAGCTAGTGTAACGTAGCCCAGACTAGCTAGTGTAACGTAGCCCAGACTAGCTAGTGTAACATACCCCAGACTAGCTAGTGTAACGTAGCCCAGACTAGCTAGTGTAACGTAGCCCAGACTAGCTAGTGTAACGTAGCCCAGACTAGCTAGTGTAACGTAGCCCAGACTAGCTAGTGTAACGTACCCCAGACTAGCTAGTGTAACGTACCCCAGACTAGCTAGTGTAACGTACCCCAGACTAGCTAGTGTAACGTACCCCAGACTAGCTAGTGTAACGTAGCCCAGACTAGCTAGTGTAACGTAGCCCAGACTAGCTAGTGTAACGTAGCCCAGACTAGCTAGTGTAACATACCCCAGACTAGCTAGTGTAACATACCCCAGACTAGCTAGTGTAACATACCACAGACTAGCTAGTGTAACATACCCCAGACTAGCTAGTGTAACGTAGCCCAGACTAGCTAGTGTAACACACCCCAGACTAGCTAGTGTAACGTAGCCCAGACTAGCTAGTGTAACATAGCCCAGACTAGCTAGTGTAACGTACCCCAGACTAGCTAGTGTAACGTACCCCAGACTAGCTAGTGTAACGTACCCCAGACTAGCTAGTGTAACGTACCCCAGACTAGCTAGTGTAACGTACCCCAGACTAGCTAGTGTAACGTACCCCAGACTAGCTAGTGTAACACACCCCAGACTAGCTAGTGTAACGTAGCCCAGACTAGCTAGTGTAACATAGCCCAGACTAGCTAGTGTAACGTACCCCAGACTAGCTAGTGTAACGTACCCCAGACTAGCTAGTGTAACGTACCCCAGACTAGCTAGTGTAACGTACCCCAGACTAGCTAGTGTAACGTACCCCAGACTAGCTAGTGTAACGTACCCCAGACTAGCTAGTGTAACATACCCCAGACTAGCTAGTGTAACGTAGCCCAGACTAGCTGGTGTAACATACCCCAGACTAGCTAGTGTAACATACCCCAGACTAGCTAGTGTAACATACCCCAGACTAGCTAGTGTAACATACCCCAGACTAGCTAGTGTAACATACCCCAGACTAGCTAGTGTAACATACCCCAGACTAGCTAGTGTAACATACCCCAGACTAGCTAGTGTAACGTAGCCCAGACTAGCTAGTGTAACGTAGCCCAGACTAGCTAGTGTAACTTAGCCCAGACTAGCTAGTGTAACATACCCCAGACTAGCTAGTGTAACATACCCCAGACTAGCTAGTGTAACGTAGCCCAGACTAGCTAGTGTAACGTACCCCAGACTAGCTAGTGTAACGTACCCCAGACTAGCTAGTGTAAACCATACCACGGGCGGGATTGAACCCGCGGTCAGAGAGTCTCAAAACTAGTGTAACACACCGCAGACTAGCTAGTGTAACACACCCCAGACTAGCTAGTGACACACCCCAGACTAGCTAGTGTAACACATCCCAGACTAGCTAGTGTAACACATCCCAGACTAGCTAGTGTAACACACCCCAGACTAGCTAGTGTAACGTACCCCAGACTAGCTAGTGTAACATACCCCAGACTAGCTAGTGTAACGTAGCCCAGACTAGTGTAACGTAGCTCAGACTATCTAGTGTAACATACCCCAGACTAGCTAGTGTAACGTAACCCAGACTAGCTAGTGTAACGTAGCCCAGACTAGCTAGTGTAACGTACCCCAGACTAGCTAGTGTAACATACCCCAGACTAGCTAGTGTAACATACCCCAGACTAGCTAGTGTAACGTAGCCCAGACTAGCTAGTGTAACATACCCCAGACTAGCTAGTGTAACGTAGCCCGGACTAGCTAGTGTAACGTAGCCCAGACTAGCTAGTGTAACGTAGCCCAGACTAGCTAGTGTAACGTAGCCCAGACTAGCTAGTGTAACGTACCCCAGACTAGCTAGTGTAAACCATACCACGGGCGGGATTGAACCCGAGGTCAGAGAGTCTCAAAACTAGTGTAACACA
The DNA here is from genome assembly GCF_038502225.1 of Cherax quadricarinatus. Lineage (NCBI taxonomy): Eukaryota > Metazoa > Arthropoda > Malacostraca > Decapoda > Parastacidae > Cherax > Cherax quadricarinatus. Next base: position 18,032,274 of record NC_091371.1, on the reverse strand, counting down.
CCGCAGACTAGCTAGTGTAACACACCCCAGACTAGCTAGTGTGACACACCCCAGACTAGCTAGTGTGACACACCCCAGACTAGCTAGTGTAACGTACCCCAGACTAGCTAGTGTAACGTACCCCAGACTAGCTAGTGTAACGTACCTCAGACTAGCTAGTGTAACATACCTCAGACTAGCTAGTGTAACATACCTCAGACTAGCTAGTGTAACATACCCCAGACTAGCTAGTGTAACATACCCCAGACTAGCTAGTGTAACGTAGCCCAGACTAGCTAGTGTAACGTACCCCAGACTAGCTAGTGTAACGTACCCCAGACTAGCTGGTGTAACGTACCCCAGACTAGCTGGTGTAACGTACCCCAGACTAGCTGGTGTAACGTACCCCAGACTAGCTGGTGTAACGTACCCCAGACTAGGTAGTGTAACACACCCCAGACTAGCTAGTGTAACGTACCCCAGACTAGCTAGTGTAACGTACCCCAGACTAGCTAGTGTAACACACCCCAGACTAGCTAGTGTAACACACCCCAGACTAGCTAGTGTAACACACCCCAGACTAGCTAGTGTAACACACCCCAGACTAGCTAGTGTAACACCCCAGACTAGCTAGTGTAACACCCCAGACTAGCTAGTGTAACACACCCCAGACTAGCTAGTGTAACACACCCCAGACTAGCTAGTGTAACGTAGCCCAGACTAGCTAGTGTAACGTACCCCAGAATAGTGTAACACACCCCAGACTAGCTAGTGTAACACACCCCAGACTAGCTAGTGTAACCCCCAGACTAGCTAGTGTAACATACCCCAGACTAGCTAGTGCAACGTACCCCAGACTAGCTAGTGTAATACCCCAGACTAGCTACTGTAATACCCCAGACTAGCTAGTGTAACACCCCAGACTAGCTAGTGCAACGAACCCCAGTTTAGCTAGTGTAACACCCCCAGCCTAGCTAGTGTAACATATCCCAGACTAGCTAGTGCAACGTACCCCAGACTAGCTAGTCTAACGTACCCCAGACTAGCTAGTGTAACACCCCAGACTAGCTAGTGTAACACACCCCAGACTAGCTAGTGTAACATACCTCAGACTAGCTAGTATAACATACCCCAGACTAGTGTAACATACCCGAGACTAGCTAGTGTAACATACCCCAGGCTAGCTAGTGTAACGTATCCCAGACTAGCTTGTGTAACATATCCCAGACTAGCTTGTGTAACATACCCCAGACTAGCTAGTGTAACACACGCCAGGCTAGTGTAACACATCCCAGACAGGCTATTGTATCACACTCCAGACTAGTGTAATACACCACAGACTAGTAAGTGTAACACGCCAGACTAGCAAGTGTAACACCCCAGACTAGCTAATGCAACACCCCAGACTAGCTAGTGTAACACCCCAGACTAACTAGTGTAACACCCCAGACTAGCTAGTGTAACACACCCCAGATTAGCTAGTGCAACACACCCCAGACTAGCAAGTGTAACACCCCATACTAGCTAGTGTAACACGCCCCAGACTAGCTAGTGTAGCACCCCAGACTAGTGTAACACCCCAGACTAGCTAGTGTAAACCCACCCCAGACTAGCTAGTGTAACACCTTAGGCTGGCTAGTGTAACCCCAGACTAGCTAGTGTAACCCCAGACTAGCAAGTGTAACACCCCAATCTAGCTAGTGTAACCCCAGACTAGCAAGAGTAACACCCCAGACTAGCTAGTGTAACCCCAGACTAGCTAGTGTAACCCAGACTAGCTAGTGTAACACCCCAGACTAGCTAGTGTAACACCCCAGACTAGCTAGTGTAACACCCCAGACTAGCAAGTGTAACACCCCACAATAGCTAGTGTAACACCCCACAATAGCTAGTGTAACCCCAGACTAGCAAGTGTAACCCAGACTAGCTAGTGTAACACCGAAACCAACATTCCCCCTCTATTATATTTTTATTAGTAGTATCAAATTCGTGTGGAAGAGCTAAGCCTGATGGTACCATACAGCGCCTGATGGTACCATACAGCGCCTGATGGTACCATACAGCGCCTGATGGTACCATACAGCGCCTGATGGTACCATACAGCGCCTGATGGTACCATACAGCGCCTTGTAGACCCTGATTTACTCTCACACACTGGTGGAGCCTGCTTCACTCTCACACAGTGGTGGAGCCTGCTTCACTCTCACACTGGTGGAGCCTGCTTCACTCTCACACTGGTGGAGCCTGCTTCACTCTCACACTGGTGGAGCCTGCTTCACTCTCACACTGGTGGAGCCTGCTTCACTCTCACACTGGTGGAGCCTGCTTCACTCTCACACACACTGGCGGAACCTGCTTCACTCTCACACACACTGGCGGAGTCTGCTTCACTCTCACACACACTGGCGGAGCCTGCTTCACTCTCACACACACTGGTGGAGCCTGCTTCACTCTCACACACACTGGTGGAGCCTGCTTCACTCTCACACACACTGGTGGAGCCTGCTTCACTCTCACACACACTGGTGGAGCCTGCTTCACTCTCACACACTGGTGGAGCCTGCTTCACTCTCACACACACTGGTGGAGCCTGCTTCACTCTCACACACACTGGTGGAGCCTGCTTCACTCTCACACACACTGGTGGAGCCTGCTTCACTCTCACACACACTGGTGGAGCCTGCTTCACTCTCACACACACTGGCGGAACCTGCTTCACTCTCACACACACTGGTGGAGCCTGCTTCACTCTCACACACACTGGTGGAGCCTGCTTCACTCTCACACACACTGGTGGAGCCTGCTTCACTCTCACACACACTGGCGGAACCTGCTTCACTCTCACACACACTGGTGGAGCCTGCTTCACTCTCACACACACTGGTGGAGCCTGCTTCACTCTCACACACACTGGTGGAGCCTGCTTCACTCTCACACACACTGGTGGAGCCTGCTTCACTCTCACACACACTGGCGGAGCCTGCTTCACTCTCACACACACTGGTGGAGCCTGCTTCACTCTCACACACACTGGTGGAGCCTGCTTCACTCTCACACACACTGGTGGAGCCTGCTTCACTCTCACACACACTGGCGGAACCTGGTTCACTCTCACACACACTGGTGGAGCCTGCTTCACTCTCACACACACTGGTGGAGCCTGCTTCACTCTCACACACACTGGTGGAGCCTGCTTCACTCTCACACACACTGGTGGAGCCTGCTTCACTCTCACACATACTGGTAGAGTCTGCTTCACTCTCACACACACTGGTGGAGCCTGCTTCACTTTTACACACGCTGGTGGAGCCTGCTTCACTTTCACACACGCTGGTGGAGCCTGCTTCACTCTCACACACACTGGTGGAGCCTGCTTCACTCTCACACACGCTGGTGGAGCCTGCTTCACTCTCACACACGCTGGTGGAGCCTGCTTCACTCTCACACACACGCTGGTGGAGCCTGCTTCACTCTCACACACGCTGGTGGAGCCTGCTTCACTCTCACACACGCTGGTGGAGCCTGCTTCACTCTCACACACGCTGGTGGAGCCTGCTTCACTCTCACACACGCTGGTGGAGCCTGCTTCACTCTCACACACGCTGGTGGAGCCTGCTTCACTCTCACACACGCTGGTGGAGCCTGCTTCACTCTCACACACGCTGGTGGAGCCTGCTTCACTCTCACACACACTGGTGGAGCCTGCTTCACTCTCACACACACTGGTGGAGCCTGCTTCACTCTCACACACACTGGTGGAGCCTGCTTCACTCTCACACACGCTGGTGGAGCCTGCTTCACTCTCACACACGCTGGTGGAGCCTGCTTCACTCTCACACACGCTGGTTGAGACTGCTTCACTCTCACACACACTGGTGGAGCCTGCTTCACTTTCACACACGCTGGTGGAGCCTGCTTCACTCTCACACACGCTGGTTGAGACTGCTTCACTCTTACATTCTTCTCTGGGTGATGATAGCTCCTGGGTGATGACGTCACTTTTTGCTGGTGTGAGTGTTCCATCAGTGATACTGGAATAATGCAGACCTTTGGTGACGCGGGGTGCTGCTGACAGTTTATGTTCTCTTACTGAGTAACCGGAGGGTGCCAATGATCACCCCACCAACCAAGGTGCCAGTGGTCACCCCAACATCCAGGATGCCAGTGATCACCCCACCAACCAGGGTGCCAGTTATCACCCCACGGTCGTGGTAGTTGCCACAGACGGCAGGATGGTAAAGCAGGTGACGACGCAATAGGAGGGAAGTAGGAAACCTCTAGTAAATGAGGGGAAAGTTAGGGGCGCTAGGGACGAGAAACAAAGTGCTTTGCTTAGGAAAGAGAGAGAGAGAGAGAGAGAAGGGGGAATGTTGGGTGAAAGAGATGATAGAGGGAAGGGAGGAACATCAGACCCTACAGCGAAAGGAGGCATGAAAGAAGAGACTAAAGATAGGGAAGATAGAACGTAGGAAAGGAGGGGTGAAAGGAAGGGACGGGAGGCAGGTAGGGACGGGGAGTAGGAAGGGACGGGAGGTAGGAAGGGACGGGAGGTAGGAAGGGACGGGAGGTAGGAAGGGACGGGAGGTAGGAAGGGACGGGAGGTAGGAAGGGACGGGAGGTAGGAAGGGACGGGAGGTAGGAAGGCAGGAATGGCAAACTCACAAGGAATGACAAGTGACAGGGAGAATCAGTGTTACATACGATAACTATGTGTGTTCTTGTTACAGTGTGTGAGGTGTCACGACCGTCAGCACACAAACTTCAAGTCTTGATTGGACAGCCGCCCCGCGCTGGGACGAAGCAGGCAGAGGCAGGCAGGGTAATGTTTGACTGACGGCTTCCAAACCTGTTATTAGTATCACATTGATTCCCGAAGTGAGGTGATGAATTTACCATCACAACTGATTACCAATAGACCCCTAGCTGTCTTCAAAGAGGAGCTGGACAGGCACCTCAAGTCTAAATTCAACAATGCCTAAACGTACGTAACAAGGCAAACATTACTGGGATTTATATCAAGAAGTATAAGGAACAGATGTTATGCTACATCTGTACACATCATTAGCATGGTATCAGATTATTCAACTCAGTTCTGGTCTCCATATTACAGAAATTATATAAATTTGTTAGAGTACTAAGACCAAAACTCAGCAGCACAATCTTAGCGAGGCCTTAATAGTGACGTAAAGATAGGACTAATATATATATATATATATATATATATATATATATATATATATATATATATTAATGTGTGTGTGTGTGTGTGTGTGTGTGTGTCGTGCCGAATACGTAAAACTGGTCAATTAGGAAAAACTCGTTTAAAATTAAGTCCTTTCTAAAATTTACTCTTATACGTTTAAAGCTATTTTTTTTCATTCGTGCTAATGCAAAAAAAATAATAATTTTGTGCCAAAATAACCTTAGAAAACTTACCTAACCTTACTGCAACAAGCGCAATTTAATTTAACCTAATTCATAAAAAATATATTATACATAAGTTTACAGTAATTTATTAATAAACTGACAATAAAAAGTATTGTTTTCATTAGGTTCAGAATGACTTTTGCGAAATTATTGCATACACAAATTTTCGCTTGCAACCGAAGACCGGGAAAAGAGGTACCTTGATGACATCACTGTTCCCAGGAACAAGCACGACAGTCTACTGAGCGCCACCGAACCCAGCACCAGACCACACACACACACACACACACATATACACACTAGCAAATAAACTAAAAAATATATATGAGAGTCCCACAAAAATTCAGCCAACAGGTTAATTTTATTAAAATTAACGGCAAATCAGTATGGGTGAACAGGTTAAGAAGTGGAGCCTAGAGTTCAGGTACGTACACACACACACACACACACACACACACACACACACACACACACACACACACACACACACACACTGAGAGAAATACAGTGAATAGGGTACATTTTTAACGAGAAGAAATTGAGGTGGATCTACGCCAGGACGTACACCGAGCTGGATCTACGCCAGGACGTACACCGAGCTGGATCTACGCCAGGACGTCACATCGAGCTGGACAATCTACAGGCTACAGTTGCACTACAAGTACTGTATCACCTATGAGTGGTTGTTTGGGTGTGGGGTTCCAGGTTCCAATTAACCGCCAAGCTGAATGTGAATGGTCTAACTCTCATAGCACGATAAAGTATAGGCACTCAAGTATTCAATAAAGAATAGCAATTGGTAATCCATTGAACAAGGCGATTAACTTACTATAAGCAGGTCAAGCATAGGCAACATTGTAAGTAGGTGAGCGTAAGTCTCAGGAGGGTGGGAGTCAGGTCACAAGAGGTTGTGGACTCAAGCGACAACTGAGAATCCACATTACACTCCAAGCACAAGCCACCTACTTTTTAGACACATATTAAACCCACACATAATTCGACACATAATTACACACACACACACATGTATATACACACACATGTATATACACACACATACACAAACACACACACACACACACACACTGTAAGTACGTGCCGGTGAAGCCCCAGGAGGTTGGGGGTCAGGTCACAAGAAGTTGTGGGCAGCAAAGGACCACTGAGACTACATTACAACGCACAAGCCACCTACCTTTCAGTACATAATAAACCCACACAATTCCATACAAAATTACACACACACACACACACACACACACACACACACACACACACACACACACACACTCACGTGGGTCCGTGGGGTGAAGACGTGGGGTGAAGACGTGGGTAACAAGGCTCCGAGAACCTTAGCGTTGAAAGACGCGTAATATCAGCTAGAAGTAATCAGTGGTAGTGGAACGTCAGTGAACAATACTACGAGTGATAATTAAAGTTATTAGTTAAAGAAAGTGAGAGGAAAGCTGAAATCATAATATTTCAAAGCGCAAACCGTTGGGGGTCTTAGGCGCTGTGCCACATTGGCAGCGGTAGGCCTGATGAAGTGACGTCACGACAAGTTGTGTGCCATTATACATATGAAGTGAAGTGTATATAATGTGAAGTGTATACTACCATCAGTGAAGAGTGAAGTGAGGAAGCGGAATATATGGTTATAATCATCACGGGTGAAGGATCTCCAAAAATAGGGATTTAAGGCCTACGTACGACTACGTCATCAGCAGCTGGCAACTGTCAACCGCAAGTTTATTCGCCTAGTTGTGGTTTGCATGTTGACGGCTCTGGCTGGCCTTGTATACTGTTTGATACTGGTCACTCACTCCTGCAAGCTATTACCAGAATTAGAATAGAAATAGCATAGACATAGAGAATATAGTGTTGACGAGTGTGAGAAGGTAGGTGGGACAAGCTTTTAAGGGCAACATGGTAAGACGGTGCTAGGGGGTCCCAGGAGGGTTTAGTCAGGTCACAAGAAGTTGCGGCCAGTCATTACACCGCACAAGACTCTCACACACACACACACACACACACACACACACACACACACACACACACACACACACGCACACACGCACACACGCACACAGGCAGTGTTACTACCGGTAGTTATTAGCAGTAAGAATACTTAGGAAGCTAGGAAGTCCTCTCTCAATGTGAACAAGGAAAATGATAATAACCAGCAACAATTAACACGTAAATCCAGAAAGGGCAATAAGTGGAGAGAGTAGCATAATTGGGAAAGATAAATGAGACTAAATTTGTGCCTACACGACGGACCTCTCAACCACCCCCCCCCTAACCCTCCCTCCCTCACACACAAGCACACACACACAAGGGTAGACACTCACACATACACACACATACACACATACACACACACACATACATACACACATACGTAAACACACAAACACACACACACACATACACATACACATACACACACACACACACGCACACACACACACACACACACACACACACACACACACATTCACACACACACATTCACACACACACACATACACACACACACACACACACACACACACACACACACACACACACACGCACACACACACACACACACACACACACACACACACACACACACACACACACCCTCCGCCACTTGACACCTTAGCCTTAGCCACCTACCCCTCCCCCAAACCACCTAACCCCTCCCCAAACAGTCTAACCCCCGCCCAACAACCTCCCTCCCTCCAATAACCATCCTCCCCCTCCCCCATAACCATCCATCCCCTCTCTCCCCCAAACCATCTAACTCCCTCCCCCAAACCATCTAACTCCCTCCCCCAACTATCTCTGCCCCTCCAATAACCATCCTCCCCATCCCCCACAACCATCCATCCCCTCTCCTAACCGTCTATTCCCCTCCCCCTAACCAGGATGAGGACAAGGGGCTCCAAGGACGAATCTGAGAGGGAGGAATGGGAGATAGAGCTCAAAAAAAGGGAGGAAGACTGGGGAAGGAGACTAGATGAGCTGGAAAGGAAGATGGAAGAGAGGTTAGCAGCAGAATGCAGAAGGTGGAAGCAACAGGCCACAGCAGCAGAAATCAAGATAGAGAGATTAGAAGAGGAGCTGAGACATCTGAAACAGCACAGAGACAAAGATATTACAGAAGTAGCATCGGCAATGGCTACATCGAACACAGACAACAGGTCCGAAGGAAGCATGGAAACTAAACTGTATGCAGAGGTCCTGTCAAACCCACATGGGGCCAAAACAAAGACAGGGAGCACTCTAGGACAGAAAGAGAGGTTGGAAGACATTGATGGAACTAGGACAAGTGCAAGGACCTTACCAGATACCTGTGGGGGCCAGGAGCAAGTGAGCAGGAAGGATAAACCAAGAAGCATAGGGGCCATAACGAGGGAAGGGACTGAAGGAAGGAACACTCCACGGGAAGGAACTAAAACACATCAGAGGATGCAATGGGAGTCACAGTGGGAGGTGGAAAGGGAGAGATCCGTGTTTGTCTATGGGCTAGACGAAGCTAAAGGGGAAACTTATGATGAAAGAAAGCAGGAGGAGAAAAAAGCGATTGAAGACATCATGAAGGTGATAGGCGAGGGGGACATGACCCAGGTGGCAAATTTTCGGAGAATTGGGTGGTTCACAAAGAAAAGGAATCGGCCTCTCAAAGTAATTTTCAAGGCAGAATCAACCCGAACCATGATCCTGCAGGAGAAAGCACGGCTGAGAGGCAAGCAGGAGTTCCGGAGTGTGTACCTCGAACGAGACAGAACACAGGACGAAAGGAAGACAATGAAAGAGAGAGTTCAAAAACGAAAGGAGAAATGGGAGGAAATGAAAAAGGAGAGCAGAATAACCCAGGATCAAATGGAAGGACAAGCGCACCCCCCAGAAACACCTGCAGAAGGACTCCAGCCACGACACCCCCAAGGCAACTGAACATTCCAAACCAACCATCACACACCGATCCCTCTGTTTCCACCCCCCGCACCACAGTTACAGTATTAGAACAGAAGTTGAAGGTTTGGTACACAAATGCAGATGGATTAACGAATAAACATGAGGAATGGCAAGAAAGAATCAATGAGAAGTCCCCAGACATCATAGCAGTTACAGAAACAAAACTCATGGAGACAATAACAGATGCAATCTTCCCACCAGGATACCAGATCATGAGGAAAGATAGAAGGGGTAGGGGGGGAGGTGGGGTTGCTCTGCTCGTAAAAAACAGATGGAAATTCGAGAAAATGGAAGGAATAGATGAGACAGGAGAAAGAGACTACATAGCAGGTACACTTCAGTCTGGGGAACACAAAGTGGTCATTGCAGTGATGTATAATCCACCACAGAACTGCAGGAGGCCAAGAGAGGAATATGAAGAGAGCAACAGAGCAATGGTGGACACACTTGCTGAGGTGGCAAGAAGAGCTCACTCCAGCAGAGCAAAGTTGCTGGTTATGGGGGATTTCAACCACAGGGAGATTGACTGGGAAAACCTGGAGCCACATGGGGGTCCCGAAACATGGAGAGCCAGGATGTTGGACGTGGTGCTGGAAAACCTCATGCACCAACATGTTAAGGACACTACCAGAGTGAGAGGGGAGGATGAACCAGCAAGATTGGACCTTGTGTTCACCCTGGGCAGCTCAGACATTGAGGACATCAAGTATGAGAGTCCCCTAGGAGCTAGCGACCACGTGGTTCTGTGCTTTGAATACATAGTAGAGCTGCAAGTGGAGAGAATAACAGGAGTAGAATGGGAAAAGCCTGACTATAAAAGAGGGGACTACATAGGGTTGAAGAACTTCATGCGGGAGGTCCAGTGGGACAGAGAACTGGCAGGAAAGCCAGTAAATGAAATGATGGAATATGTAGCAACAAAATGCAAGGAGGCAGTGGAAAGGTTCATTCCCAAGGGCAACAGTAACAACGGGAAGACCAGAACAAGCCCCTGGTTTACCCGACGGTGTAAGGAGGCAAAAACAAAGTGCAATAGAGAATGGAAAAAGTACAGAAGGCAGAGAACACACGAAAATAGGGAGATCAGTCGCAGAGCCAGGAATGAGTACGCACAGGTAAGGAGGGAGGCCCAGCGACAGTATGAAAATGACATAGCATCGAGAATCAAGACTGACCCGAAACTGTTGTATAGCCACATCAGGAGGAAGACAACAGTCAAAGACCAGGTGATCAGATTAAGGACAGAAGGTGGAGAACTCACAAGAAATGATCAGGAGGTATGTGAGGAGCTGAACAGGAGATTTAAGGAAGTTTTTACAGTAGAGACAGGAAGGGCTGTGGGAAGACAGCACAGAAGGGAACATCAAGAGGGAATATACCAACAAGTGTTGGATGACATACGAACAACTGAGGAGGAGGTGAAGAAGCTCTTAAGTGACCTTGACACCTCAAAGGCGATGGGACCGGACAACATCTCCCCATGGGTCCTTAGAGAAGGAGCAGAGATGCTGTGTGTGCCTCTAACCACAATCTTCAACACATCCCTTGAAACTGGGCAACTACCTGAGAAATGGAAGACAGCTAATGTAGTCCCCATATTTAAGAAAGGAAACAGAAACGAGGCACTAAACTACAGACCTGTGTCTCTGACATGTATTGTGTGCAAAGTCATGGAGAAGATTATCAGGAGGAGAGTGGTCGAACACCTGGAAAGGAACAAGATTATAAATGAAAACCAGCATGGGTTCATGGAAGGCAAATCTTGTATCACAAACCTCCTGGAGTTTTATGACAAGGTAACAGAAGTAAGACACGAGAGAGAGGGTTGGGTAGATTGCGTTTTCCTAGACTGCAGGAAGGCCTTTGACACAGTTCCCCACAAGAGATTAGTGCAGAAGCTGGAGGATCAGGCACACATAAAAGGAAGGGCACTGCAATGGATAAGGGAATACCTGACAGGGAGGCAGCAACGAGTCATGGTACGTGAAGAGGTATCACAGTGGGCGCCTGTTACGAGCGGGGTCCCACAGGGGTCAGTTCTAGGACCAGTGCTATTTTTGATATATGTGAACGACATGATGGAAGGAATAGACTCTGAAGTGTCCCTGTTCGCAGATGACGTGAAGTTGATGAGAAGAATTAAATCGGACGAGGATGAGGCAGGACTGCAAAGAGACCTGGAGAGGCTGGACATGTGGTCCAGTAACTGGCTCCTCGAATTCAATCCAGCCAAATGCAAAGTCATGAAGATTGGGGAGGGGCAAAGAAGACCGCAGACAGAATATAGGCTAGGTGGACAAAGACTACAGACCTCACTCAGGGAGAAAGACCTTGGGGTGACCATAACACCGAGTACATCACCGGAGGCACACATCAACCAAATAACCGCTGCAGCATACGGGCGCCTGGCAAACCTGAGAATAGCGTTCCGATACCTCAATAAGGAATCGTTCAAGACACTGTACACTGTGTATGTTAGGCCCATACTGGAGTATGCAGCACCAGTCTGGAACCCACACCTGGTCAAGCACGTCAAGAAGTTAGAGAAAGTACAAAGGTTTGCAACAAGGCTAGTCCCAGAGCTCAAGGGAATGTCGTACGAGGAAAGGTTAAGGGAAATCGGACTGACGACACTGGAGGACAGAAGGGTCAGGGGAGACATGATAACGACATACAAGATACTGCGGGGAATAGACAAGGTGGACAGAGATAGGATGTTCCAGAGAGGGGACACAGGGACAAGGGGTCACAACTGGAAGCTGAAGACTCAGACGAGTCACAGGGACGTTAGGAAGTATTTCTTCAGTCATAGAGTTGTCAGCAAGTGGAATAGCCTAGCAAGTGAAGTAGTGGAGGCAGGAACCATACATAGTTTTAAGAAGAGGTATGACAAAGCTCAGGAAGCAGAGAAAGAGAGGATCCAGTAGCGATCAGTGAAGAGGCGGGGCCAGGAGCTGAGTCTCGACCCCTGCAACCACAATTAGGTGAGTACAATTAGGTGACACACACACACACACACACACACACACACACACACACACATCCAGACTCACACATACACTCCCCCCCCCCTCACCACCGACATCTCACTTCTTCCTCTGATCCCTCCCCTCCCTCGTTCACCCTCCCCTCCCCCTCCCCACTCCTCTCCCACATAGCCACAGTTCCTCCACTACCTCCCCCCCACACTGACATACACACTACTAACCTAACATACAGAACTAATAGGTTTCCCACTCTGAGGCAATCAGGATAAAACAAAAATGGGTTGTCAGAGAGCAACAAGAAAAACCAAGGGACAGGAGGAGGAAACTGCAAAGGAAGATTGGGCAGCAGAGCTCATAAAAAGGGATCATGAATGGGAAAAGAAACTAGAAGAACTTAGCATGAGAATGGAAGAGAGGATAGATATGGAAAGCAGGAAGTGGGAGGTGCATGTCAAAGCAGCAGAGGCTAGGATACAGAGTTTAGAAGAGGAACTGAAAAATCTGAAACAGCCTAAAAAACTAAAGAACATTTTGGGATTGACAACAGAGACTGCTACCTCAGCCACAAATAAGGGGACTGTAGGGAAAGAAGGGGCACAGCTGCATGGGGAAGCTCTATCAGAGGAGACTGTAGTAAATGAAAGAGCTAAGCTTTATGTGGAGGCCCTAACAGACAACAACAGAGCCCAAGGAAAGCCGAGAAGGGAAAATGACAGGCCACTGAGCCCAAGTACATTAGCCAGTGAAACTGAAGAAAGGAAAGCTGCAGTGGAGGAAACCAAATTAAATGAGGGGATACACAGGGATATGCAGTGGGAGAATGAAAGGGTGAGGTCAGTCTTTGTGTATGGGCTCCAGGAAGTTGAAGGGGAAGCATATGAAGCAAGAAAAAATGGGAAAAAAAAGCAATTGAAAGCATCATGAAAGCAATAGAAGACGACATGACCCAGCTGGAAAATTTTCGGAGAATAGGGGGGGTTTGTAAAAAAAAGAACCCGGCCAGTGAAAGTGACCTTCAAGGCAGAAGCGACTCGGACCAGGAACCTGCAGGAGAAAGTACGATTAAGGGACATGCCGGCATACAGGAAGGTGTATCTCGACCGCGACAGAACACAAGAAGAAAGGCAGAAACAGAGAGATGGTACAAAGGCGAAAGGAGGAAAGAGAGGGGATGGAGAAGACAGACAGGAGATCCCAGACCCAGGAAGATCAAATACAGCCTCCCTCACAACTTCCTATAGAAGCCTCCCAACCAGGTCAACCCCAGTGCAACCAAACACTAAATCAAAACACCCATGCCACATCCAATGCCCCCACCCACTACATTACAAACTCCACCCCCACAGCAACAACCCATAGTTCCTTATCAGGTCTCCCACTTCACCAACCCCAATATACCTACCAGACCACAGTCTTAGAAAAGAAGTTGAAGGTGTGGTATACAAATGCAGATGGAATAACAAACAAGTATGAGGAGTGGCACGAAAGAATCAAATTATTATTATTATAATAAAGGGGGAAGCGCTAAACCCGGAGGATTATACAGCGCCTGGGGGGGGATGTGGAAGGCATTCAGGCTTAATTCGGGGAACTGAAGCACAGATCCAATTCCCTAAATCAAG
>NC_091371.1:18003299-18013299 GCF_038502225.1 Cherax quadricarinatus | reverse complement strand
TACCCCCACCCCTTGCTCAAGCTCTACCCTCACCCCTTGCTCAAGCTCCACCCCCACCCCTTGCTCAAGCTCAAGCTCCACCCCCACCCCTTGCTCAAGCTCCACCCCCACCCCCTGCTCAAGCTCCACCCCCACCCCTTGCTCAAGCTCCACCCCCACCCCTTGCTCAAGCTCCACCCCCACCCCTTGCTCAAGCTCCACCCCCACCCCTTGCTCAAGCTCCACCCCCACCCCTTGCTCAAGCTCCACCCCACCCCTTGCTCAAGCTCCACCCCCACCCCTTGCTCAAGCTCCACCCCCACCCCTTGCTCAAGCTCCACCCCCACCCCTTGCTCAAGCTCCACCCCCACCCCTTGCTCAAGCTCCACCCCCACCCCTTGCTCAAGCTCCACCCCCACCCCTTGCTCAAGCTCTACCCCCCACCCCTTGCTCAAGCTCTACCCCCCACCCCTTGCTCAAGCTCTACCCCCACCCCTTGCTCAAGCTCTACCCTCACCCCTTGCTCAAGCTCCACCCCCACCCCGTGCTCAAGCTCAAGCTCCACCCCCACCCCTTGCTCAAGCTCCACCCCCACCCCAAGCGCAAGCTCCACCCCCACCCCTTGCTCAAGCTCCACCCCCACCCCTTGCTCAAGCTCCACCCCCACCCCTTGCTCAAGCTCCACCCCCACCCCTTGCTCAAGCTCCACCCCCACCCCTTGCTCAAGCTCCACCCCACCCCTTGCTCAAGCTCCACCCCCACCCCTTGCTCAAGCTCCACCCCCACCCCTTGCTCAAGCTCCACCCCCACCCCTTGCTCAAGCTCCACCCCCACCCCTTGCTCAAGCTCCACCCCCACCCCTTGCTCAAGCTCCACCCCCACCCCTTGCTCAAGCTCCACCCCCACCCCTTGCTCAAGCTCCACCCCCACCCCTTGCTCAAGCTCCACCCCCACCCCTTGCTCAAGCTCCACCCCCACCCCTTGCTCAAGCTCTACCCCCCACCCCTTGCTCAAGCTCTACCCCCCACCCCTTGCTCAAGCTCTACCCCCACCCCTTGCTCAAGCTCTACCCTCACCCCTTGCTCAAGCTCCACCCCCACCCCTTGCTCAAGCTCAAGCTCCACCCCCACCCCTTGCTCAAGCTCCACCCCCACCCCCTGCTCAAGCTCCACCCCCACCCCTTGCTCAAGCTCCACCCCCACCCCTTGCTCAAGCTCCACCCCCACCCCTTGCTTAAGCTCCAACCCCACCCCTTGCTCAAGCTCCAACCCCACCCCTTGCTTAAGCTCCACCCCCACCCCTTGCTCAAGCTCTACCCCCCATCCCTTGCTCAAGCTCTACCCCCCATCCCTTGCTCAAGCTCTACCCCCCACCCCTTGCTCAAGCTCTACCCCCACCCCCAGATTGTGTGCTGAAAAAAATGAGAATAATAGAAGTCGGAGATTACCTATCAGATTGGAAATGTACAGCTCACAACTTTCCTTGTATGAATCTTAGTCCTGGTTTCGTCTCTGTAGATGTCTTCCTCTCCCACTACATTGTAAAATGCTCCAAACTTCAGAACACCCGTGACTTAACCTGATTCATTTTTTCTTTTTCTTCTTCTCCCTCTTCCCCTTTCCTCTTTCCTTCTTTTTTCTCCTCTGGGTTGTCTTTCTTTCTTCTGTCTCGTGTTTCTGTTCCTTCATTATATATTTCATCAAGTCCCCTTCCCCCCACCTCTGTGCACTTGCTCTCCCTCTGTGGGCACCTAGCTCCCTTGCAGTGCTCCCCTTTATTTGTATTTGACTGGCTTTTCCTCCTTAATTCCCCACTTCTACTACTACTACTAATTCCCCACTACTACTACTACTTCTACTACCACTACTGCTTCTACTACTACCACCACTGCCTCTTCCTGCCTATATATAGCCGTCCTGCTCCACTTCTGGTTAGTGTGGCTTCGTAAATGGTCCAAGTCGGATCGAAACGTCGTCGTAAGCTTCTCTTTTCTATGTGCGGGTTATTTGTGTAAGGTAAAGATCTAGAGTAAACATCACGCCCATCTACCCTTCCTGAAAAAAACCACTAATTTTTAAACCTTAACCACACTCAGTCGCTGAGTTTTCAGTTAACATTATTACGTTAATATTACATAACGTCACAGTAGAAACTAAATTCGCATCTTTAAAATATGACTATTATTAAATTCATGGGCAAGCGCCAAACTCACAGGTGTATATGCTGCTTTGGGAATGCGAGGCAATTATGTTTGAGGCGAGGAATGGGAGGGTACATCCACTTCCAAGGATCAGGCGCCCTTCACCAGCATCCAGGTACCCTCTTTGAAGGGGATATATCAACGAGGTTACGTTAAACAACAGGTCAATAATAGTTAAGCCAGGAACTGAACTCTCCACTCACAGGCATAACACATGCATTAATAAACCCTTTTCTATCTCCACTCTGTGTAGTTACAAGTACCATTGTCAGAATGATCCCCAAAAACATTTTATTGTAGTAAGGTAACAGGAGAAGCTCCGCTGCAGCACCACAAACACTAACCCACTGTTGTCATGCTGCGCAAGTTAATGTACGATGAAAATATCCTGGAACTAATCTATTATGGTAACAAGTGAATGACCTACTTTCTTACTAAATAAAACTAAGACTCATTAAAAATAATTACAAAATTATTCAACGTCATTCACAATTGATTAGCGGACGAGAAAGAGGAAATATATTAAAATTAGCTTGAAATTATTAATTTATGTGCACATTCAGTTATATATTTTTAAATAAAAGACAATGAAAGTGGCATTAAAGTTGCTCCACCATATGGGGAAGCTTCAAACTTAGGTTACACAGCGTCTGGGGGACTTGAAATAATCATTATTATAATCAAGATACGCTAAACCTACAAGGGTTATACAGTGTGGAGATAATCAGGGTTGATCCATGGAACAGGAGAGTAACTCCAATCCCTTGAATCAAGAGCCATTCACCAGCCTCAGGGTATTCCTCTCTAATAGGACGGGTTGATGATGATGGAAGGAGAGCGTTTGACAACTGATAAAGCTAGTAGTAATAGTGGCCTGCTGCTGTGGTCCAGCACACTAGCCTTAACTACTCCACCTTCACGAGTCCTCATACTGTTCTGTGACCCCCCCCCCCACACACACATGTGGTCGCACCACTCAACCAAATATTTCAAAATGAAATTCATTATTATTATTATTATTATTATTATATTCATGGGGGAACGCTAAACACGTAGGATTATACAGCGCATGTGGGGCAATGATGGAAGGTATTCGGGCTCAATTCAGGTAACAGGAGCACAGATCCAATTCCCTAGATCAAGAATCCTTCACCAGATTCCAAAAAGCGGATTTTATTATATTTTCGGTAATTTATGAAACTCTCTCAGTTAATGTATACAGAAATACATATATAGATGTACATAAGATTATTACATCACATTCATGGGGAGCGCTAAAGCCGTAGGGGGTTATGCACCTCCTGCATACAAGATTTGGTTGGTTAGTGGATTTCAAATTATTATTATTGTTGTTACAAAAAACGCGATTCTAATGAATACTAGAAAGGACTGCCCTTCTAGCATCCAGCCTGTTACTGGGTTTTCGTAACAATTAGTCAGTATCCTTGTCCAATTATCCATTAGAATTCAATAAGAATTATTAGTGCTTCAGGATTACAACTGGTAGGCTTCTAACTAGAGAAATTAAAATTTAATAAATTTATTAATATTTAAGTTGTCTAGGCGTATATCAAATTAAATTAAATTAATCACAATAATCAAAATAATATTAATCACTTCTCTCGTGTACAGTAGTATTGTGCTGAAAGCACATATCACATTTATAATTCTTAAGTACCGTCTGGTACATTAACACTTAATAAGATATTACAAATATGTACAAGTAATTTGTGTATGTGTGTAAGTGCTCTAAGTAGTTCGCTATGTCTCACGACTCAACTAGACTTAAACAAGTGACAGACAAAGTTCTCTCATAAACTAACTTCTTGACGAACTGGCAATCAGAACAGTCTGCTTGAACAATAAAAAGAATGCTAAGCCCAATAGCAATATAACAAGCAACTGCGACACAGAATCAGGAACAAGGAGATAATATAACGACTCTAAGTAGGGACCATCTGCAGATCCTCCACAAAAGTCATAAAACTCCCATACTACTGAATCTAAGTTCAGCATAAGAAAATCCCCGACTGTGATAATACACAGATACCAGTACAAGTTAGGTCAGAAGCTACAGCTCAGGACCTGAGTTGCTCAGAGTGTCTATGCGACACAAAACCTCAGTACAACGTCGAAAATCACTAAGTCTATACAATGTTCTGTGAACAGAGTCTCCAGAACCTACAACAATAATGAGACAAGAGACGATCTTCCAACAAGCGCCAATAAGGGAGATTTAGGCTCGTCTTCTATAGAATACGTCCAACCACCCAGCGAGTCTAGACCAGACTGAATACTTCAGGAGAAATGAGGACACCCTTCCCCCTCTATCACGTGATAGCTCCGTGGACGGTTGCTGCCCAGCAACAGAAGCCGGCAGAGTAACGAGCAAAGAGCGATAATTACAGTAGTTAGACAATCAAGACTTGAACTGAGCACATAATATGTTACATCCTACCTAACAACATAACTAAGTCAAATAATAATATAAAGCAATATATTTACGATTTAGCTATTATCGCAAATATCAGCAATATAAAATTATATGAAAAGATAATATAAAATATAATATATATATATATATATATATATATATATATATATATATATATATATATATATATATATATATATATATATATATATATATATATGAACATTAAAATGGTATAAAATACCGACAGGTTGTTAGGTAAGACACATATGCAACAGTTAGGTATCTTTATTATGAAACGTTTCGCCTACACAGTAGGCTTCGTCAGTCAAGTACAGAAAAGTTGATAGAAGCAGAAGATACTTGAAGACGATGTAATCAGTCCATCACCCTTAAAGTTTTGAGGTGGTCAGTCCCTCAGTCTGGAGAAGAGCATTGTTCCATAGTATGAAACAATATGTTTCATACTATGGAACAATGCTCTTCTCCAGACTGAGGGACTGACCACCTCAAAACTTTAAGGGTGATGGACTGATTACATCGTCTTCAAGTATCTTCTGCTTCTATCAACTTTTCTGTACTTGACTGAAGAAGCCTACTGTGTAGGCGAAACGTTTCATAATAAAGATACCTAACTGTTGCGTATATATATATATATATATATATATATATATATATATATATATATATATATATATATATATATATATATATATATATATATATATATCGTATACATTGTAACCCATTCAAGGGTTGCAACAATTATTATTATAATCAAAAAGAAGCGCTAAGCCACAAGGGCTATACAGCAGTGGATTTCAAAGCATATAGACTACACTCTGGTTATTAAAGAAGCTAAAATAAAACTCGAAGCATACATATGCTGAGAGAAATACACCTCTCGGTATATATATATCTTGTGTATGAACCTTAGAATAATTAAAATACTCACCGTTACATAAGGCAGGAAATCGCGTGACCTCCCACCACAGTTCCTGGCTGGTCACTGATGCTGTTGTGATGTGGCAACACAGGTGACGTTCACAATGATTCACATATATAGAATTAACGTTATTTATAGTCCAGTATTATTTACAAATGTAATACGTAACAAATATAAGATTTTAAAATTAAGAAATTTAAACATGATGTATTTACCAGAAAACAAATTTGTAAATAGAGGGTGCATCTATGTAAATAGTTAATCTTGTTATAATGCATATTACTTTTCCATGAAACTCTAATACTGATTCAAGAACGAGCTAACCCAATTTTTCCCTAAGTAGCACTAATCAAAATAACCTTCTAGAATTGCTATTGAAAGTTTTTCTGCCAGAATTAATGTAATTAATGTTGGGAGAGGGGTTAATGGTCACTTCTTCCTCTTCTTCGGTCTCGCTTAATGTGCTTTAAAGGCCACTAATAGCAATATTTCCTTTCCCAAATCTGGGCAGAGAATAAAAATAGAAAAATCGTCTCTAAATAGGAGGGGTTGATCCTCTGGCTGAGGTTCTGGACCAGCACAGGACATGAAATAATGACCGGCTTGTCCTTACAACCGCACAAACTGCCTCTGAAGTAAAAAAAAAAAGAATCCTCTCACAATTAACATGCCTAGCAGCCTATAAAGAATAAAAATAAGGAAAGGCGCTCAATACAGGACACGGAAGAATTCATCACTGATGCTCAGGGTAGAGCGAGTCGTCCACACTCGTCACTAAGGCCGACACAAAAATACTAAGATTTTTTCGACTGCTGCTCCCTGTTGTTATTGATAGTTGGAGGACAGTGAGGGGTCAGAGGTCCGTATGAACCCTCCAGTCCACGTGTCGCCATCATACCCCATGAATTATGTCACGAGTGTCCTGTATTCCCGTACATGTTTAATGCTTTTTAAGCACATAATAGTGATAATAATATTAATAATAATAATATTATTATTATTAATAAAGTAATATTAAAATAATATAATAATTATAATAATAGTGATTATAATACCACCTGATTGGTGGTCCGAAGTAACACGTATATTATAGGATACTTTAACGTATTGCTTGGTCAAAACTGTTTTGCACAGTTGTTGTTGTTGTGTTTTAAGGGCTACGCCGGCTTCTGCTGTATGAGTCCTCCTCCCCAGTCTGGTGTTCACACGTTCAAGTACTTAGTACTTAGTTACTGTTCAATCTGCCTGTGACGAGGAGAAAAGAATGATACGTAGCATGTAGAATATGGACACGAATGTCTGGATCGAAACTAGAGCCGTTGAGAGGGAGTGGAACTATAGGATATACGTAGAATCTTTTTTTGATCTAAATCCCGGAGGAGTCTGGTACGGGCAGATGACAACATTGGTAAGTACAGTGAAAAGTGTTCAAGTGTATTGTCAAGGACGAGTCCCCAAGTGCAGCTTGGCCTAGGTAACAGTGTAAGAGGAAGGGGCGTGCTGCCAGCCTAGTATGTTCAGTACTTGGTTTAAAAATTATTTAAAGTGATCAAGGTCCCAGGATCGAAACGTCTTCAAATAAATATGGCCTAGTGTTTACTCACGTGTGTTTTTAAACAAATTTGTTAATCAGTTACAAAGGTTTATATTATATTAGGTACTTAGACGCACCATGGCATCATTCAGGAGATGGTCTTCAACACGAGCCCAGTGACAAGGTTTAGTAGAATCAGGAATTAAGAACATGAGAAAGGACGAACTCTGCAGCAGGCCTGTTGGCCCATACTAGGCAGGTCCTTTACAATCCATCCCACTAACCGAATATTTGCTCAACCCAGTTTTCACTGCTACCCAAGCAATAAGCTTTGATAATTGTATCAGGCTTTGATAATTCTATTAGTCCCAGCTGAGTATATCTGAGGGCTGGTGCTGAGTCTGACAGCCAGAGTTAAGTCCCAGGGTAGTAGATCTGAAGGGTAGTGCTGAGTCTGACAGAGTAAGTGACAGATCCGCTCTATCACTGAAGCCAACTCAAAGTGCAGTCTCTTCACCCAACAGATTCGTATAGCTAAAAAATCCACAGTCCTGACATTCAATAACGCCATAACCGTTTTATATTGAATGAAAACATACTAATATGTTTAAACACTAAGGCACTCTTTTAAAATATGTACTGTTTTTGTTCCTGACATATTTACTTAATAACCTCCCTGTCGGGGGAAGTTTGTTGACCTCATCATTTGGTTGCACTCACCTAGTGTGTGTGTGGTCGAATGAGCCCTTGGTAGGTATAATGTTCGTCAGGAAAGAGGACAAGTGTTTCCTGGCGCGGGTCTTACTCATATGATGAGCCACAGCTGGAGCTTTTGGTCATATGACCGAGAACTTCTGCTATGAGCCATTGTTCTTGGTCCTTGCTTCTATACCTCAATTAACTGTGAGGGAGATAAATTTCTCTGTCTCCGGAAATCTCGGATGTCACTCACAAAAGTTGCAATAGTCAATTCTTTTCTGGGATTCCCGTCACATGTTGCTGAAGTTAAAGGCTGAGAATTGTTATCCTGCCTCAGTTTACTTAAAAACGTAGTTTTATATACGGTATACTACCACCCTCCATCTGTTTACTTCGAGGTGAACAGATAAATGGGTGTACAATAACTTCCCTGTGTGTTAAGGGCAACAGTTAGGTATTATTATTGTTGAAACATTTCGGTAGGCTTCTTTGGTGTGAGTCATGTATTTTACTCACTTCTTGTCGGCATTGTATGCCATTTTCATAATTATACTTGCCTATATGTTACGCTCAGTCGGAAATTGAAACTGAGGCCTTTTGATTGTGAGCCGAAACGCTGTGCCATTGATCCATTTCCTTGATCTGATGTGAATATGTTGTTTGAGATGTGTGTTGATGCAAAAAAACAGGTAAAGTGGTACGTGCATGCACGAGAACACAAACTGAGGTACGTATGTACGTGCATGCACGAGATCACAAACTGAGGTACGTATGTGCGTGCATGCACGAGCACACACACTGAGGTACGTATGTACGTGCATGCACGAGATCACAAACTGAGGTACGTATGTACGTGCATGCACGAGAACACACACACTGAGGTATGTAAGGAGTGAGAGCACGTCATCTTCACGTACAGTACGTACTCCAGTTGCTACTCGTTCTTCAAGGGGTGTGAGAGAGGATATGTTGATGGTGAAGGCATCTTGATCCAAGGAAGTGGAACTGTCTTTCGGTTCCTCACCCGTGTGACCCCTACGAGTTTAATGCTTCCTTATTAATATAATAATAATTAACACTTTAGCCACTACACACACACACACACACACACACACACACACACACACACACACACACAAGCAAACACACTCACACATACATATATGCAAAACACACAGAAAGTTTTTATGCATATATAACTGCGTTCATTACGCGGACAACCCGCAGTGAACGCATCGAATACAGAATGAACCCTTCAAAATTACGTTTTTTTTTTTTTTCAGAAATAAACTTTTCCTTAACCTATACGAGGAACGTTTGCTTAAAGCCGATTATTAAAAATTGATCAGCACATTGATACGAAGAGCAACAACACCTGTGGTGATCAGCAGGTGTAGGAATATTGAAGAAATCACAAAAAAACATTGATTTTAAATATGAAAAAAAAATGCCACAGTGAAAATAGAAAATAAAAGTTGAGTGCTTTCATGTGTGTACAAACATATGTGTGTGTGTAAACACATGGTATTTTTTTCATGTGTAACAAGACACCTGTACCTCCATCTCAAAATATAAGTCACTTTGTCAGTGGTCCAAGTCGGACCGAAACGTCGTCGTAAGCTTCTCTCTTTTATGTGCGGGTTATTTGTGTATCGTTCCAGTCACGGTATTGTGCCTTTTGTTATTTATTTACCTTCTTTTTATCTGCTACAGTAAACTCTCGTATTAGGTTATTCTATACAGTGCAGTTTTTTTTTGTAAATGGAATTGAAAAGGGTGTTCAAAATTGACTAGCAACTACAGTACTGAAGGTCTTTTATAGTACTATTCAGTATTAGATAGATTTTTTCAATAGCATTTACGAAAACTAGAAGAGATGATTGTATAGAGGTACTGTATGTGATTCCTACTGACCTGGGAAAACATGTTTACCAACTGGCTCGTTATTTATAGAGTTCCATTCTGCAATAATGTGTCTTATACTGCAAGAATCTTTGAGGAGTGAGATGGTGTATCAGACGTGTCCTCACCCCTCGCTGTCTCTCATACATGCTGTATGACAGATGATGATCCTCACAGCCTCATACATACTGTATGCCAAGTAATGCCAGCAAATGTAGTAGAAATACTTGTAGTAGGGTCAGCGTTTGTGGCAATCTACGTTCCACTCTATGTAGAGCTTTATCAAGCTGTGACACGAAAGTACTC
>NC_091371.1:17975799-17998299 GCF_038502225.1 Cherax quadricarinatus | reverse complement strand
GAATTTTGATGAGCTGGAGAGAGAAGATAGCGGAGAAGAAAGTGATTACTTAGTGGGAACACTTCACTCTGGAGGTCCCAAGGTGGTAATAGCAGTGATGTATAACCCACCACAGAACAGCAGGAGGCCAAGGCAAGAGTACGACGAGAGCAATAGAGCGATGGTTGACACACTAGCTAGAGTGGCCAGAAGAGCTCATGCATGCAGGGCAAAGCTCCTGATCATGGGTGACTTTAACCACAAGGAGATAGATTGGGAGAACTTGGACCCACATGGGGGCCAAGATACTTGGAGGGCTAAGATGATGGAGGTGGTACTGGAGAACTTCATGTACCAACACGTAAGGGACACTACAAGAGAGAGAGGAGAGGATGAACCAGCAAGGCTGGACTTAGTATTCACCTTCAGTAGTGCAGATATCGAGGACATCACATATGAAAGACCCCTTGGGGCCAGTGACCATGTGGTTGTAAGCTTCGAATACACAGTAGAGCTACAAGTGGAGGGAGAAGCAGGAAGGCCAGGACGAATGAAGCCAAACTACAAGAAAGGGGACTACACAGGAATGAGGAACTACCTGAACGGGGTTCAGTGGGACAGAGAACTGGCAGGGAAACCAGTTAATGAGATGATGGAATATGTAGCAATAAAATGCAAGGAGGCTGAGGAGAGGTTTGTACCCAAGGGTAACAGGAGTAATGAAAAAGCCAGGATGAGCCCATGGTTTACCCAAAGGTGCAGGGAGGCAAAAACCAAGTGTGCTAGGGAATGGAAGAAATATAGAAGGCAAAGGACCCAGGAGAATAAGGAGAACAGTCGTAGAGCCAGAAATGAATATGCACAGATAAGAAGGGAGGCCCAAAGACAATATGAAAATGACATAGCAGCGAAAGCCAAATCTGACCCGAAACTGTTGTACAGCCACATCAGGAGGAAAACAACAGTCAAGGACCAGGTAATCAGGCTAAGGAAGGAAGGAGGAGAGACAACAGGAAATGACCGGGAAGTATGTGAAGAACTCAACAAGAGATTCAAAGAAGTGTTCACAGAGGAGACAGAAGGGACTCCAGAAAGACGGAGAGGTGGGGCACACCACCAAGTGCTGGACACAGTGCACACAACCGAGGAAGAAGTGAAGAGGCTTCTGAGTGAGCTAGATACCTCAAAGGCAATGGGGCCAGATAACATCTCCCCATGGGTATTGAGAGAGGGAGCAGAGGCGCTATGTGTACCCCTAACAACAATATTCAATACATCTATCGAAACAGGGAGATTGCCTGAGGCATGGAAGACAGCAAATGTAGTCCCAATCTTTAAAAAAGGAGACAGACATGAAGCATTAAACTACAGACCAGTGTCACTGACATGTATAGTATGCAAAATCATGGAGAAGATTATCAGGAGAAGAGTGGTGGAACACCTAGAAAGGAATGATTTCATCAACAGCAGCCAGCATGGTTTCAGGGACGGGAAATCCTGTGTCACAAACCTACTGGAGTTCTATGACATGGTGACAGCAGTAAGACAAGAGAGAGAGGGGTGGGTGGATTGCATTTTCTTGGACTGCAAGAAGGCGTTTGACACAGTTCCACACAAGAGATTGGTGCAAAAACTGGAGGACCAAGCAGGGATAACAGGGAAGGCACTACAATGGATCAGGGAATACTTGTCAGGAAGACAGCAGCGAGTCATGGTACGTGGCGAGGTGTCAGAGTGGGCACCTGTGACCAGCGGGGTCCCGCAGGGGTCAGTCCTAGGACCAGTGCTGTTTCTGGTATGTGTGAACGACATGACGGAAGGAATAGACTCTGAGGTGTCCCTGTTTGCAGATGACGTGAAGTTGATGAGAAGAATACACTCGATCGAAGACCAGGCAGAACTACAAAGGGATCTGGACAGGCTGCAGAACTGGTCCAGCAATTGGCTCCTGGAGTTCAATCCCACCAAGTGCAAAGTCATGAAGATTGGGGAAGGGCAAAGAAGGCAGCAAACGGAGTACAGTCTAGGGGGTCAGAGACTACAAACCTCACTCAAGGAAAAAGATCTTGGGGTGAGTATAACACCAGGCACATCTCCTGAAGCGCACATCAACCAAATAACTGCTGCAGCATATGGGCGCCTAGCAAACCTCAGAACAGCATTCCGACATCTTAATAAGGAATCGTTCAGGACCCTGTACACCGTATACGTTAGGCCCATATTGGAGTATGCGGCACCAGTTTGGAACCCACACCTAGCCAAGCACGTAAAGAAACTAGAGAAAGTGCAAAGGTTTGCAACAAGACTAGTCCCAGAGCTAAGAGGTATGTCCTACGAGGAGAGGTTAAGGGAAATCAACCTGACGACACTGGAGGACAGGAGAGATAGGGGGGACATGATAACGACATACAAAATACTGAGAGGAATTGACAAGGTGGACAAAAACAGGATGTTCCAGAGATTGGACACAGTAACAAGGGGACACAGTTGGAAGCTAAAGACACAGATGAATCACAGGGATGTTAGGAAGTATTTCTTCAGCCACAGAGTAGTCAGTAAGTGGAATAGTTTGGGAAGCGATGTAGTGGAGGCAGGATCCATACATAGCTTTAAGCAGAGGTACGATAAAGCTCACGGCTCAGGGAGAGTGACCTAGTAGCGATCAGTGAAGAGGCGGGGCCAGGAGCTCGGACTCGACCCCCGCAACCTCAACTAGGTGAGTACTAGGTGAGTACACACACACACACACACACACACTCACACACACACACACACACACACACACACACACACACACACACACACACACACACACACACACACACACACACACACACACACACACACACACACACACACACACACACATACACACACACACACACACACACACACACACACACACACACACACACACATACACACACACCAGGCAAGGATAACAGGAAAGACGCTACAGTAGATTAGGAAATACCTGTAAGGAAGACAGCAGCGAGTCATGGTACGTGGCAAGGTGTCAGAGCGGGCCCCTGTGACGAGTGGGGTTCCACAGGGGCCCGTCTGGGACTGGTGCTGTTTCTGGTATTTGTGAACGACATGACGGAAGGAGTTGACACCGAAGTGTCCCTGTTTGCAGATGATGTGAACTTGATGAGAATAATTCAATCAGACGACGACTAGGCAGAGCTACAAAGGGATTTGGATAGGCTGCAGGCGTTGTCCAGCAACTGGCTCGTGGAGTTCATCCTCACCAAGTGCAAAGTCATGAAGATTGGGGAAGGGCAAAGAAGACCGCAGACGGAGTACAGTCTAGGAGGGCCAGAGACTACAAACCTCACTCAAGGAAAAAGATCTTGGGGTGAGTATAACACCAGGCACATCTGAGGCACACATCAACCCAATAACTGCTGCAGCATATGGGCGCCTAGCATACCTCAGAACAGCATTCCGACATCTTAATAAGGAATCGTTCAGGACCCTGTACACCGTGTACGTTAGGCCCATATTGGAGTATGCTGCTGTGAGGGAAAAGTTCAATAGATAGGAGTAGAGATATAGTAACGATAGTTTCATTACCGGCTACTAGTTAAGGTAGGGTAAGTCTAGCTCCCGTTTTTCCCGCCTTTTCTCCCCCACCCCTAAAGTGATAGTTTGATTGCCGGCTGCTTGTTAACGTAGGGTCAGTCTAGCTCCCGCTATCCCTTCCCCTCCCTCTTCCCTCCCCCCCTCGAAAGGTGACGTGTGGGGCTCTGGTCAAACAGTAAATCACTCGACTCACAGCTCCCAACACTACTGTAAGTACATGCCTGCCTTGTATTCTAGTGGATTTATTGGTTAAAAGCTTCACTTTTGACCAATAATAAACTTAGTCCTTTCAGTCTTGCTCTAGGTTGACTGTTGTAATAATCACCACGTCTTTTGAGTATTGTGCACTGCCATGGAGAGTGATTATTTAAGCAGTGGGTAACCTGTCTATCTTTTCAGCTTGGATGACAGTGAGGGTCACCTGTCAATCAACGAGAAGAACAGGAGACGGACTAACGTCCTGGAGACGTCCCATTTTGTATTGAACTACCTGTGCACCTGTATGAAATTGCAGGACGTAACCCCACATCATTGCAGCGGTAAAGAACCTGCTTTCCTGTCATCGGGATAATAATCACGGCGATTCTCTGTGAAGAACTAGCCAGTGGTGGTCACCAACACCTGCGACCCCCCCCCCACCACATCAGCAAAGGCTACGATTTCAACAACAGTGTCACCAACACCAGACACCCAAGTTTTAAATTAGCGTTGAATTCAGTTATCATTTATATTTTTCATTTTTCATTTTCTTTAATGTAGGATTAATATTTCATATTTAAGTGTTTTACATTTTATATTTTCTACATAATAAAGTGTTTATGTTTGTCTGTTATTTCTTTTTCTATTCACTAATTTTCCTGAGGAGGAGCCAGCCTGGGTAATACTGACTGAAGTTGTTACAGGGCTGAGTAAGCCTTCACAGCTGTACCAGTTTGGAACCCACACCTAGCCAAGCACGTAAAGAAACTAGAGAAAGTGCAAAGGTTTGCAACAAGACTACTTCCAGAGCTAAGAGGTATGTCCTACGGAGAGAGGTTAAGGCAAATCGGCCTGACGATACTGGAGGACAGGAGAGATAGGGGGGACATGATAACGACATACAAAATACTGAGAGGAATTGACAAGGTGGACAAAGACAGGATGTTCCAGAGATGGGACACAGCAACAAGGGGACACAGTTGGAAGTTGAAGACACAGATGAATCACAGGGATGTTAGGAAGTATTTCTTCAGCCACAGAGTAGTCAGGAAGTGGAACAGTTTGGGAAGCGATGTAGAGGAGGCAGGATCCATACATAGCTTTAAGCAGAGGTATGATAAAGCTCACGGTTCAGGGAGAGTGACCTAGTACCGACCAGTGAAGAGGCGGGGCCAGGAGTTAGGACTCGACCCCTGCAACCTCAACTAGGCGAGTACAACTAGGTGAGTACACACACTGTGGCCACACACACACACACACACTCTGTCACCACACATACTGTGTCATCACACACACTGTGTCACCACACACACTGGACACAGGCGGAAATACTACTGTACACTGACTGTCCCCTTCAAGGCTGGGGAAATTACTAACCTGGAGAGTGTACAAAGAACTTTCACGGCACACATAAGTACTAGGAATGGTTGAAGACCCTTGATCTGTATTCTGTGGAACGCAGGCGAGAGAGATACATGATAATATACACTTGGAAAATCCTAGAGGGATTAGTACTAAACTTGCACACGAAAATCACTCCCTGTGAAAACAAAAGACTTGGCAGGAGATGCAATATTTCCCCAATGAAAAGCAGGGGCGCAACGAGTACACTGAGAGACAACACAGTAAGTGTCCGGGGCCCAAGACTGTTCAACTGCCTCCCAACATACATAAGGGGGATTACCATTAGACCCCTGGCTGTCTTTAAGAAGGCGCTGCACAGGCACCTAAAGTCGGTACTTGACCAGCCGGGCTGTGATTCGTAGATCAGTTTGCGTGCAGCCAGCAGTAACAGCCTGGTTGATCAGACCCTGGTCCACCACCCCTAGATACCACCACTACTACCACCCATGGATACCACCACCCCTGGATACCACCATTACCACCACCCCTGGATACCACCATTACCACCACCCCTGGATATCATCACTACCACCACCCCTGGATACCACCACTACCACCACCCCTGGATACCACCACTACAACCATCCCTGGATACCACCATTACCACCACCCCTGGATACCACCACTACCACCACCCCTAGATACCACCACTACCACCATCCCTGGATACCACTATTACCACCACCCCTGGATACCACCACTACCACTACCACCCCGGGATACCACCACTACCACCACCCATGGATACCACCACTACAACCATCCCTGGATACCACCATTACCACCATCCCAGGATACCACCATTACCACCACCCCTGGATACCGCCATTACCAACACCAGTGGATACCACCACTACAATCATCCCTGGATACCACCACTACCACCATCCCTGGATACCACCACTACCACCACCCATGGATACCACCACTACCACCACCCATGGATACCACCACTTCCACCACCTCTGGATACTACCACTACCACCACCCCTGGATGCCACCACTGCCACCACCCCTGGATACCACCATCCCTGGATACCACCACTACCATCACCCCTGAATACCACCACTACCCCTTGATACCACCACTACCACCACTCCTGGATACCACCACTACCACCACCCCTGGATACCACCACTCCCACCATCCCTGGATACCACCACTACCACCACCCCTGGATACCACCATTACCACCACCCCTGGATACCACCGCTACCACCATCCCTGGATACCACCATTATCACCACCCCTGGATACCACCACTACCACCATCCCTGGATACCACCACTACCACCACCCATGGATACCACCACTACAACCATCCCTGGATACCACAGCTACCACCACCCCTGAATACCACCACCCCTGAATGCCACCACTACCACCACACTGGATACCACCACTACCACCACACTGGATACCACCACTTCCACCATCCCTGGATACCACAACTACCACCACCCCTGGATACCACCACTACCACCACTACTGGATACCACCACTACCACCATTCCTGGATACCACCATTGCCACCACCCCTGGATACCACCATTACCACCATCCCTGGATACCACCATTACCACCACCCCTGGATACCACCATTACCACCACCCCTGCATACCACCACTACCACCACCCCTGGATACCATCATTACCTCCACTCCTGGATATCATCATTACCACCACCCCTGGATACCACCACCCTTGAGTACCACCACTACACCACCCCTGGATACCACCACTACCACCATCCCTGGAAACCACCATTACCGCCTCCCCTGGATACTACCATTACCACCACCCCTGGATATCACCACTACCACCACCCATGGATACCATCACTACCACCACCCCTGGATACCATCACTACCACCACCCCTGGATACCATCACTACCACCACCCCTGGATGCCACCCCTGGATACCACCATTACCACCACCCCTGGATACCACCACTACCACCACCCCTGGATACCACCACTACCACCACCCCTGGATACTACCATTACCACCCCCCCTGGATACCACCATTACCACCACCCCTGGATATCACCACTACCACCACCCATGGATACTACCATTACCACCACCCCTGGATACCACCACTACCACCACCCCTGGATACCACCACTACCAACACCCCTGGATATTACCATTACCACCACCCCTGGATACCACCATTACCACCACCCCTGGATACCACCACTACCACCACCCCTGGATACCACCACTACCACCACCCCTGGATACTACCATTACCACCACCCCTGGATACCACCATTACCACCAGCCCTGGATATCACCACTACCACCACCCCTGGATACTACCATTACCACCAACCCTGGATACCACCACTACCACCACCCCTGGATACTACCATTACCACCACCCCTGGATACCACCATTACCACCACCCCTGGATACCACCATTACCACCACCCCTGCATACCACCACTACCACCACCCCTGGATACCATCATTACCACCACTCCTGGATATCACCATTACCACCACCCCTGGATACCACCCCTGGATACCACCACCCTTGAGTACCACCACTACACCCCTGGATACCACCACTACCACCATCCCTGGAAACCACCATTACCGCCTCCCCTGGATACTACCATTACCACCACCCCTAGATATCACCACTACCACCACCCCTGGATACCATCACTACCACCACCCCTGGATACCATCACTACCACCACCCCTGGATACCACCACTACCACCACCCCTGGATACCGCCATTACCACCACCCCTGGATGCCACCACTACCCCCACCCCTGGATACCACCACTACCACCACCCCTGGATACTACCATTACCACCTCCTCTGGATACCACCATTACCACCACCCCTGGATATCACCACTACCACCACCCATGGATACTACCATTACCACCACCCCTGGATATCATCACTACCACCACCCATGGATACTACCATTACCACCACCCCTGGATACCACCACTACCACCACCCCTGGATACCACCCACCACCCCTGGATATTACCATTACCACCACCCCTGGATACCACCATTACCACCACCCCTGGATACCACCACTACCACCACCCCTGCATACCACCACTACCACCACCCCTGGATACTACCATTACCACCACCCCTGGATATCACCACTACCACCACCCCTGGATACTACCATTACCACCACCCCTGGATACCACCACTACCACCACCTCTGGATACTACCATTACCACCACCCCTGGATACCACCATAACCACCACCCCTGGATACCACCACTACCACCACCCCTGGATACCACCACTACCACCACCCCTGGATACCACCACTACCACCACCCCTGGATACCACCACTACCACCACCCCTGGATACCACCACTACCACCACCCCTGGATACCACCACTACCACCACCCCTGGATACCACCACTACCACCACCCCTGGATACCACCACTACCACCACCCCTGGATACCACCACTACCACCACCCCTGGATACCCCACCACTACCACCACCCCATACCACCACTACCACCACCCCTGGATACTACCACTACCACCACCCCTGGATACCACCACTACCACCACCCCTGGATACCACCACTACCACCACCCCTGGATACCACCACTACCACCACCCCTGGATACCACCACTACCACCACCCCTGGATACTACCATTACCACCACCCCTGGATACCACCATTACCACCACCCCTGGATACCACCACTACCACCACCCCTGGATACTACCATTACCACCACCCCTGGATACTACCACTACCACCACCCCTGGATACCACCACTACCACCACCCCTGGATACCACCACTACCACCACCCCTGGATACTACCATTACCACCACCCCTGGATACTACCATTACCACCACCCCTGGATACCACCACTACCACCACCCCTGGATACTACCACTACCACCACCCCTGGATACCACCACTACCACCACCCCTGGATACCACCACTACCACCACCCCTGGATACCACCACTGGTGTATAGGAATTATATTCTCTCGTCTCTGTTTTACGACACAACTTTCCTAATAACAAAACAGTGTGGGATCGGTGCTGGGTTTAGCAACCTTGTGTTCAGGTGCCTGTAGAACCTGTGTTCAGGTGCCTGTAGAATTTGTGTTCAGGTGCCTGTACAACCTGTGGTCAGGTGTCTGTACAACCTGTGTTCAGGTGCCTGTACAACCTGTGTTCAGGTTCCTGTTGAACCTGTGTTCAGGTGCCTGTAGAACCTGCGTTCAGATGCCTGTAGAACCTGTGTTCAGGTGTCTTTAGAACCTGTGCTCAGGTGCCTGTAAAATGTGCGTTCAGGCTCAGGTTTAGATGTGTGTTACTAAGGCAGGAACTGGGAAACACTCCTAAGAATTCATTCTCTCCACTCTGTGATTTCCGTGACTCGGTTATTGTGTGAGGTTGACTGTCCAAGGGCAGGCATTGGGCTGGCTTGTAAGCCATGATTAAGACTTGGATCACGTCTGGGTTAACCAGTAAGGACAGTGAAGGCTTGGATCACGTTAGGGCTGACCAGTAAGGCCAGGTGAAGGGTTGGATCACATCAGGGCTGACCAGTAAGGCCAGGTGAAGGCTTGGATCACGTTCTTGGGAGCTTATTGCGTCACCAAGTGTTACACGCCAATACAACATTTCATGGCAGGCGTTGCACTCTTACAATAATAACGGGACAATTTCTCCTCTCTCTCTCTTTCTCTCTCTCTCTCTCTCTTTAAAGTTTGCTTCAGGCGAAACTCCTTCTTGTGACACTAAATGTTTCTTTATCGTGTTTTCTTACAATATTGCCAAAATTAACCCTGATATTTACGAAGAAAAAGCGCTGTAAATGACCGTTGATAAGAAATAGTGATTACTAAGAGAACATCTCTGACAGAAGAGACTGGATAATAACACAACAAGGGAGTGATGCTACTGGTGTTGATCTCATTGTAATTACTGCTAAATATACTGAGTAAACCACAACACACACACACACACACACATGTGTGTGTGTGTGTGTGTACTTACATAATTGTACTTATTAGTTTGCAGTGGTCGAGCCGCAGCTCCTGGCCCCGCCTCTTAAGATTAATTAAACTGTATTTCTGGCTTCTTCAGCTTTATCATACCTGCTCTTAAAACTATGTAAGCACTTTGCCACTTACACATTCGGTTCATTTTACTTTCTCACTACCCTGAGACTGAAAAAATACTTCCTAACATCACACTGAATCACCTGTGTTCCCTTGTACCTGGTCCTAGCACTGTTAAAAAAACTGCTCTCTTAATTATGTCTCAATTATGTCCCACTTGTACTCTCTTCCAGGGTGGTCAGCTTTATTTCCTTAATCTCTCTTTGTAATGAGCTCTCCTTAGTCTGGGACAAGTTTAATTTCAAACCTTTGCACCTTTTCAAAGTACTGAATATGTTTAATCAGGTCAGGGCTCCAAGCTGAGGTGGCCTAATTCAAGATGGGTTCGGAGTGTGGTAGTTCCAGGCGGTGGTAGAAGATTCAGAGCACATGGTAAGGGGTCTAGAAGGCACTCCAGGGGGCATGGTATGGGGTCTGGAGGCATGGTAGGGGTCTAGGGGACATGGTAGGGGGTCTACTGAGCATGATAGGGAGTCCAGGGGGAATGGTAGGAGGTCCAAGGGGCATGTTAGGGGTCTAGGGGGGCATGTGGGGGTCTAGGGATCATGGGAGGGGGGTCTATAGTTCATGGTAGGGGGTCTAGGGGGTCATCGTAGGGGTTCTAGGGGTCATAGAAGGGGGTCTAGGGGCATGGTAGAGGGTTCAGTGGGTTATGATATACACACTGAGGAACTGTCAAGATATCGGTAATCAATTCCTTTCTGAGACCAAAATCGTCTTTTCACTGACCTCTTGCATACAGAGCGAGGAGGCAGGAGTGAGGAGTGAGGAGGCAGGAGTGAGCAGGCAGGAGGCAGGGGTGAGGAGGCAGGAGGTAGGGAAACAGAAGGTAGGAGGTAGGGAAACAGAAGGTAGGAGGTAGGGAAACAGAAGGCAGGAGGTAGGGAAACAGAAGGCAGGAGGTAGGGAAAGAGAAGACAGGAGGTAGGGAAATAAGAGGCAGGAGATAGGGAAACAGAAGGCAGGAGGTAGGGAAACAAAAGGCAGGAGATAGGGAAGCAGAAGGCAGGAGGTAGGAAAACAGAAGGCAGGAGGTAGGGAAACAGGAGGCAGGAGGTAGGGAAACAGGAGGCAGGAGGTAGGGAAACAGAAGGCAGGAAGTAGGGAAACAGAAGGCAGGAGGTAGAGAAACAGAAGGCAGGAGGTAGGGAAACAAGGTAGGAGGTAGGGAAACAGAAGGTAGGAGGTAGGGAAACAAAAGGTAGGAGGTAGGGAAACAGAAGGTAGGAGGTAGGGAAACAGAAGGTAGGAGGTAGGGAAACAGAAGGTAGGAGGTAGGGAAACAGAAGGCAGGAGGTAGGGAAACAGAAGGTAGGAAGTAGGGAAACAGAAGGTAGGAAGTAGGGAAACAGAAGGTAGGAGGTAGGGAAACAAGAAGCAGGAGGTATGGAAACAGAAGGTAGGAGGTAGGGAAACAGAAGGTAGGAAGTAGGGAAACAGAAGGTAGGAGGTAAGGAAACAGAAGGTAGGAGGTAGGGAAACAGAAGGTAGGAGGTAGGGAAACAGAAGGTAGGAAGTAGGGAAACAGAAGGTAGGAGGTAGGGAAACAGATGGTAGGAGGTAGGGAAACAGATGGTAGGAGGTAGGGAAACAGATGGTAGGAGGTAGGGAAAGAGAAGGCAAGAGGTACTGAAACAGGAAGCAGGAGGCAGGGAAACAGAAAGCAGGAGGTAGGAAAACAGATGGTAGGAGGTAGGAAAACAGATGGTAGGAGGTAGGGAAAGAGAAGGCAAGAGGTACGGAAACAGGAAGCAGGAGGTAAGGAAACAGAAAGCAGGAGGTAGGGAAACAGGAAGCAGGAGGTAGGGAAACAGGAAGCAGGAGGTAGGGAAACAGAAGGCAGGCGGCAGAGGGAAGAGGCAGGAGGAAGAATGATTAACAGTAAGGGAGGAAGAAAGAAGATACGAGAAAGAAAGGAGAATCAGTAACACGGGAGACGGCTAGATGGTGAAGAGGTCACAACATGACACAGCTTCAAGCACAGGTATGAGAGCACTGATGTGACGATCATACACCACGTTAACCTACACAATGTTATGAAGCGGGTCTAAGATCCTTGGATCAAACCTCCCCCCTCACACTCTAGTAGATAACACACTCACACATACATGTATAGACAAACACACACACACAGAAACACACACACACACGTGTGTGTGTGTGTGTGTGTGTGTGTGTATCCCACACTGACGCACCAGATCAGACAAGCCCCGCCTCACCTCGCCTTTGACACCCAACACTGACAATAGCGACGTGATTTATCGACCAAATGGCTCGGAAAACTACTCTGGAAATGGCCCCTTCTGAAAAAATTACATATTCTGATTTAAACTTACGGCATTTCTGAGGTTCGGCTTAAAAAATATGAGACGTCAACAGTATTTTGGAAACTGTCGTACGGCTGTTCCCAGTGTTGAGGCTGTGTTTGTCCAGTTCGGTGAGAATCTATATACCCCGTCCTTTGGGAACATATATCCTTGCACTTGACAACATATATCCTGGTATTTTTATATTAATGGTATACAATAGCGACATATAGATGAATAGGTTACACGTGCAGGAGCACTGTATGTTGACTTCCGGAGCCTTGTGCAAATAAAGATGGCAAATGTGTACATATGTGTCTCATTTATCTACATATACTCTGCCTGTAGGATACATATACTGGCCTCAAAGAATACATATTCTAGTCTCAGAGAATATATATCCTGGTCTCAGAGAATATATATCCTGCCCATAGGTCACGAAAGACATAGAATTACTAATGATAAACCTGGAGACATTTACCGGCTCTGAAGGCTGTAATCTGCTTATCTTAACCAGTAAATGGTTGGAAGCTCAATTACACTGCCGATTATAGACAGTAATTTTAAGCTTTTGTCTCACTAAATATTATTTCATAAGATTTTCACAGCTACAGACAACAATAGCTTTTGGTTCACTGAAGAATATTTATATATCGGAGGGCTGTATGGCCCCTACATTGATGAATTACTGCAAGGTATATGATTGTAGTACAAGGTATGTGACCGTAGTACAAGGCAAGTGATTGTAGTAAAAAATATGTGATTGTAGGACAAGGCAAGTGATTGTAGTACAAGTCAAGTGATTGTAGGACAAATTACGTGATTTATAAGATGTGGTAAGTAATTGTAGTAGAAGGTAAGTAGTAGAGGTAGATCAAGGTAAGTGATTGTAGTATAAGGTAAGCAGTAGAAGTAGACCAAGGTAAGTGATTGTAGTACCATATAAGTGACTGTAGTACAAGGTATGTGATTGTAGTACCATGTAAGTGACTGTAGTACAAGGTAAGTAATTTTAGTACAAGGTAAATGACTGTAGTTCCATGTAAGTGATTATAGTACAAGATAGGGAGTAGTCGTACAAGGTAAGTAAGGTGAATGATGGGAAATGAGTGATAAAAATTATTACTCTAACAGAGGATAATTGTCTTAACGACACCATGAAGACGCAGAACGGTTTGAAGGCGGCGGCTCCAGCAGTGTGTTTCTCTGCAGTGATACAACCACTGTGGCGCCACTGTGCGTGTCACCTACACATCACACAGGGACCTAAACCTCTGGCCGGGCAGTGATGGCTCGTAGCAGCAATTAGAGAAGCAATTCACTGAGCCTCGTGCTGTCTGTGACTTCCCACCGAAGTCTGTGGTGACATCCACGGAGTGACTGGTTGCCGCTGGTTCAGGCTCGTGTTGTTATTAATGGGTGTAGGGTAGCCTTGACCCCTTCTGGCAGGGTGATGGGTGGGTGCTAGCCCCCCTCCCTCACCTCACTCACTGTATGTCAGCATTTACTGCCTGGATGATGGGTGAGAGTGACCCCGTGCTGACGCTTACGGTGTCCATGGTGTGGCACATGGCTGATAGTCACGCTTCTATTGTACCACGTGAAATATTTCAGCTAACGAGGCCCTCGCATTCACACACTCATTCACACACGTTCAGTCACTTACACTCACGCTCACGTCTTTCACACTTGTACTAGGTAGGTATAAAGTTTGTCAGGAAACAGTACAAGTGTTTCCTGACGCGGATCTTAGTCATATGACGACCCACAGTTGGAGATTTTGGTCATCTGACCGAGAACTTCCGCTGGCTTACTGGTTCACCTCTTTAAAATCATGGTTATGATTATAACCATAAAATATGTTACAATTATACTAACACTGAGGTGCTCTTATAATCACACTCTGAGGGATTAAAAACCTCAACATTACGCCTTCGCTTCTTCCTATCTCCAGAATTAAAAACACCTTTGCTGCGCCGTCGATACATTTCGACAATAAGGACAACCAAGTGCTGCACATGTGTCTCATTTATCAGTCACACACGCACACACTGTGACACTCTCACATGATGAGTAATATTCAAGAAGACAGCTGCGTCTTGATCAAGCAGTTAACAACAGGTGTGTGCCAGACAAGATGATCTTACACAGGAAAACATTATCAGCGGCAGAAGATTATATACTGTGTAGGAAGTGTCTGCAAGTGTACACCTCGTACAGCATATTATTATTATTATTATTACTGTTTTTATTATTATTATTATTATTATTATTATTATTATTATTATTATTATTATTATTAATTTAATTAAAAAGTGGCTATGGAAATAGAAGCAATCAGGTTTGATCGAAAGAAATGGAAAGCAGCTTCTATTTCTTGCATAAGAGCTTGTCACCAGCTTGTCACCAGCATCGAGGCACCATTCGGAAGGGACAAAGGTGAGAAATGGGCCATGAGGTGGAGAAAAATGCTTTAATGAAGTAACAGTAAGTGTACTGATTTAATTTAGTGGAAGACAAGATGAAAGCAAGTTAGAAAAAAATTAAGTTCTAACCTATAAGTCCATTAGTAAGTGAATCTTGGCTGGCCGTATCCGTAGACTTTATAGCCAGACATCCATCAATAAGTTAATCTTGGCTGGCTGTGTCCGTAGACTTTATAGCCAGACATCCATCAATAAGTTAATCTTGGCTGGCTGTGTCCGTAGACTTTATAACCAAACATTCATCAGTAAGTTAATCTTGGCTGGCTGTGTCCGTAGACTTTATAACCAAACATTCATCAATAAGTTAATCTTGGCTGGCTGTGTCCGTAGACTTTGTAGTCAGACATCCATCAGTAAGTTAATCTTAGCTGGCCTGGTTGGTGGACGTTATGGTCAAGAGTCTATTAATTATTGAGTGAATCCTGGCAGACCAGTGTGTAGACTTCATAGCCAGAATATACGTAACTCTTAGAGTTCATGTATAGTAGTGTATGTAATGATATAGCAACACATTCATGCTACACGTACGCACTCACGTACACATATAAACATGCACACTCACTCACGTATATATCGTGTATTTAGACGCGCAGAAAATGAGGAAAAAAACAAAAAGAGAGGAAGGAGAGGCTTTAGGATGAGGTAAGGAAGATGTGGTCATTAATTAGTGAAAAGAAAGAGGGTGAACACTAACTCACACTGCAACAGGACACTACCTCTCTCTCTCTCTCTGTTGCCTGCCTCTCTACCTCTGTTACCTGCCTCTCTACCTCTGTTACCTGCCTCTCTACCTCTGTTACCTGCCTCTCTACCTCTGTTACCTGCCTCTCTACCTCTGTTACCTGCCTCTCTACCTCTGTTACCTGTCTCTCTATCTCTGTTACCTGCCTCTCTACCTCTGTTACCTGCCTCTCTACCTCTGTTACCTGCCTCTCTACCTCTGTTACCTGCCTCTCTACCTCTGTTACCTGCCTCTCTACCTCTGTTACCTGCCTCTCTACCTCTGTTACCTGTCTCTCTATCTCTGTTACCTGCCTCTCTACCTCTGTTACCTGCCTCTCTACCTCTGTTACCTGCCTCTCTACCTCTGTTACCTGCCTCTCTACCTCTGTTACCTGCCTCTCTACCTCTGTTACCTGCCTCTCTACCTCTGTTACCTGCTTCGCTACCTCTGTTACCTGCCTCTCTACCTCTGTTACCTGCCTCTCTACCTCTGTTACCTGCCTCTCTACCTCTGTTACCTGCCTCTCTACCTCTGTTACCTGCCTCTCTACCTCTGTTACCTGCCTCTCTACCTCTGTTACCTGCCTCTCTACCTCTGTTACCTGCCTCTCTACCTCTGTTACCTGCCTCTCTACCTCTGTTACCTACCTCTCTACCTCTGTTACCTGCCTCTCTACCTCTGTTACCTACCTCTCTACCTCTGTTACCTGCCTCTCTACCTCTGTTACCTGTCTCTCTACCTCTGTTACCTATCTCTCTATCTCTGTTACCTGCCTCTCTACCTCTGTTACCTGCCTCTCTACCTCTGTTACCTGCCTCTCTACCTCTGTTACCTCTCTTTCTATCTCTGTTACCTGCCTCTCTACCTCTGTTACCTGCCTCTCTACCTCTGTTACCTGCCTCTCTACCTCTGTTACCTGCCTCTCTACCTCTGTTACCTGCCTCTCTACCTCTGTTACCTGCTTCGCTCTCTACCTGCTTCGCTACCTTTGTTACCTGCCTTTCTACCTCTGTTACCTGTCTCTCTACCTCTGTTACCTGTTACCTGCCTCTCTACCTCTGTTACCTGCCTCTCTACCTCTGTTACTCTCTGTTACCTGCCTCTCTACCTCTGCCTCTCTTCCTTACTCTGTTGCTTGACTCTCTACCTCTGTTACCTGCCTCGCTCTCTCTCTGTTACCTGCCTCTCTACCGCTGTTACCTGCCTCTCTTCCTCTGTTACCTGCCTCTCTACCTCTGTTACCTGCCTCTCTACCTCTGTTGCTTGACTCTCTACCTCTGTTACCTGCCTCGCTCTCTCTCTGTTACCTGCCTCTCTACCGCTGTTACCTGCCTCTCTTCCTCTGTTACCTGCCTCTCTACCTCTGTTACCTGCCTCTACCTCTGTTACCTCTGTTGCTTGACTCTCTACCTCTGTTACCTGCCTCTACCTCTGTTACCTGCCTCTCTACCTCTGTTACCTGCCTCTCTACCGCTGTTACCTGCCTCTCTTCCTCTGTTACCTGCCTCTCTCTCTCTGTTACCTGCCTCTCTACCTCTGTTGCTTGACTCTCTACCTCTGTTACCTGCCTCGCTCTCTCTCTGTTACCTGCCTCTCTACCGCTGTTACCTGCCTCTCTTCCTCTGTTACCTGCCTCTCTACCTCTGTTACCTGCCTCTCTACCTCTGTTACCTGCCTCTCTCTCTCTCTCTCTCTCTCTCTCTCTCTCTCTCTCTCTCTCTCTCTCTCTCTCTCTCTCTCTCTGTTACCTGCCTCTCTACCTCTGTTGCTTGCCTCTCTACCTCTGTTACCTGCCTCGCTCTCTCTCTGTTACCTGCCTCTCTACCTCTGTTACCTGCCTCTCTACCTCTGTTACCTACCTCTCTACCTCTGTTACCTGCCTCTCTACCTCTGTTACCTGCTTCTCTACCTCTGTTACCTGCCTCTCTACCTCTGTTAGTTGCCTCTCTATCTGTTACCTGCCTCTCTACCTCTGTTACCTGCCTCTCTACCTCTGTTACCTGCCTCTCTACCTCTGTTACCTGCCTCTCTACCTCTGTTACCTGCCTCTCTACCTCTGTTACCTGCCTCTCTACCTCTGTTACCTGCCTCTCAGGTTGTACGTACCTCCAGCTTGCCTCTGAAGCTATACTTGCACCAGGTCTCTCACTTGCTGCTCCTGTCCTCATCACACTGCATTTGTCACTTGCAACACTCATCTTGCAGTACCCATGTGAACTTATTCTCATCATTAGCTTTTAATAATGTGTAAACACTAGCACAGAATAAGTGTCGCCGGCATGTGACTTACCATGTCTAAGGCTTATTAACAATAGCAGAATTAATTTCATTAGTATTTTCCATTACTGCCTAATTCTTGTGTTATATAATTCTTGTTATATTATAAATTCTTAAAGGTTCTTTATAGTCGATAATACTGACGGCATTGTAAACCGTCATTAATAATATACATTATATGTTTCATTGGTAATTTATTAGGGTTTAAGACATGTTCGGATATAATATAAAATATTTTAACAATAGTACTGTGCGACGGTAAAAAAAATTAAAAAGGCTTGTCTTTTTAGAATATAACAGAGCAGTAAAATTTGTTAGGGCGAGGGAGCCTCACGAGGGGGAAGAGGGAGCCTCACCATGGGGAAGAGGGAGCCTCACCAGGAGGAAGAGGGAGCCTCACCAGGGGGAAGAGGGAGCCTCACGAGGGGGAAGAGGGAGCCTCACCAGGGGGAAGAGGGAGCCTCACCATGGGGGAAGAGGGAGCCTCACCAGGGGGAAGAGGGAGCCTCACCAGGGGGAAGAGGGAGCCTCACCATGGGGGAAGAGGGAGCCTCACCAGGGGGAAGAGTGAGCCTCACCAGGGGGAAGAGGGAGCCTCACACGGGGAATAGGGAGCCTCACCAGGGGGAAGAGGGAGCCTCACCAGGGGGAAGAGGGAGCCTCACCAGGGGGAAGAGGGAGCCTCACCAGGGGGAAGAGGGAGCCTCACCAGGGGGAAGAGGGAGCCTCACCAGGGGGAAGAGGGAGCCTCACCAGGGGGAAGAGGGAGCCTCACCAGGGGGAAGAGGGAGCCTCACCAGGGGGAAGAGGGAGCCTCACCAGGGGGAAGAGGGAGCCTCACCAGGGGGAAGAGGGAGCCTCACCAGGGGGAAGAGGGAGCCTCACCAGGGGGAAGAGGGAGCCTCACCAGGGGGAAGAGGGAGCCTCACCAGGGGGAAGAGGGAGCCTCACCAGGGGGAAGAGGGAGCCTCACCAGGGGGAAGAGGGAGCCTCACCAGGGGGAAGAGGGAGCCTCACCAGGGGGAAGAGGGAGCCTCACCAGGGGGAAGAGGGAGCCTCACCAGGGGGAAGAGGGAGCCTCACCAGGGGGAAGAGGGAGCCTCACCAGGGGGAAGAGGGAGCCTCACCAGGGGAAAAGGGAGCCTCACCAGGAAGAAGAGGGAGCCTCACCAGGGGGAAGAGGGAGCCTCACCAGGGGGAAGAGGGAGCCTCACCAGGGGGAAGAGGGAGCCTCACCAGGGGGAAGCGGGAGCCTCACCAGGGGGAAGAGGGAGCCTCACCAGGGGGAAGAGGGAGCCTCACCAGGGGGAAGAGGGAGCCTCACCAGGGGGAAGAGGGAGCCTCACCAGGGGGAAGAGGGAGCCTCACCACTCACCAGGGGGAAGAGGGAGGGGGAAGAGGGTGCCTCACCAGGGGAAGAGGGAGCCTCACCAGGGGGAAGAGGGAGCCTCACCAGGGGGAAGAGGGAGCCTCACCAGGGGGAAGAGGGAGCCTCACCAGGGGAAGAGGGAGCCTCACCAGGGGGAAGAGGGAGCCTCACCAGGGGGAAGAGGGAGCCTCACCAGGGGGAAGAGGGAGCCTCACCAGGGGGAAGAGGGAGCCTCACCAGGGGGAAGAGGGAGCCTCACCAGGGGGAAGAGGGAGCCTCACCAGGGGGAAGAGGGAGCCTCACCATGGGGAAGAGGAAGCCTCAAGAGGGAGCCTCACCAGGGGGAAGAGGGAGCCTCACCAGGGGGAAGAGGGAGCCTCACCAGGGGGAAGAGGGAGCCTCACCAGGGGGAAGAGGGAGCCTCACCAGGGGGAAGAGGGAGCCTCACCAGGGGGAAGAGGGAGCCTCACCAGGGGGAAGAGGGAGCCTCACCAGGGGGAAGAGGGAGCCTCACCAGGGGGAAGAGGGAGCCTCACCAGGGGGAAGAGGGAGCCTCACCAGGGGGAAGAGGGAGTCTCACCAGGGGGAAGAGGGAGCCTCACCAGGGGAAAAGGGAGCCTCACTAGGGGAAGAAGGAGCCTCACCAGGGGGAAGAGGGAGCCTCACCAGGGGAAGAGGGAGCCTCACCAGGGGGAAGAGGGAGCCTCACCAGGGGGAAGAGGGAGCCTCACCAGGGGGAAAAGGGAGCCTCATCAGGGGGAAGAGGGAGCCTCACCAGGGGGAAGAGGGAGCCTCACCAGGGGAAGAGGGAGCCTCACCAGGGGGAAGAGGGAGCCTCACCAGGGGGAAGAGGGAGCCTCACCAGGGGGAAGAGGGAGCCTCACCAGGGGGAAGAGGGAGCCTCACCAGGGGGAAGAGGGAGCCTCACCAGGGGGAAGAGGGAGCCTCACCAGGGGGAAGAGGGAGCCTCACCAGGGGGAAGAGGGAGCCTCACCAGGGGGAAGACTGAGCCTCACCAGGGGGAAGAGGGAGCCTCACCATGGGGAAGAGGAAGCCTCACCAGGGGGAAGAGGGAGCCTCACCAGGGTGAAGAGGGAGCCTCACCATGGGGGAAGAGGGAGCCTCACCAGGGGGAAGAGGGAGCCTCACCAGGGGGAAGAGGGAGCCTCACCAGGGGGAAGAGGGAGCCTCACCAGG
Source organism: Cherax quadricarinatus (assembly GCF_038502225.1). Classification (NCBI taxonomy): domain Eukaryota; kingdom Metazoa; phylum Arthropoda; class Malacostraca; order Decapoda; family Parastacidae; genus Cherax; species Cherax quadricarinatus. Next base: position 17,977,608 of record NC_091371.1, on the reverse strand, counting down.
GGGAAGAGGGAGCCTCACCAGGGGGAAGAGGGAGCCTCACCAGGGGGAAGAGGGAGCCTCACCAGGGGGAAGAGGGAGCCTCACTAGGGGGAAGAGAGAGCTTCACCAGGGTAAAGAGGAAGTTTCACCAGGGGGAAGAGGGAGCCTCACCAGGGGGAAGAGGGAGCCTTACCAGGGGGAAGAGGGAGCTTCACCAGGGTGAAGAGGGAGCCTCACCAGGGGGAAGAGGGAGCCTCACCAGGGTGAAGAGGGAGCCTCACCATGGTGAAGAGGGAACCTCACCAGGGGGAAGAGGAAGCCTCACCAGGGGAAAGAGGAAGCCTCACAAGGGGAAAGAGGGAGCCTCAACAGGGGAAAGAGAGAATCCGGTGAGTGAAAGAGGGAGCCTAACTAGGGGAGTGAGAGAGCATTAAGAAGCCTGTTAGCGACTCATACTTTACGACCAGCAAACAACCACACTGCAGGCGACAGATTAAGCTTTGACTGTTGTTAATACCCCGGTCACAGCTGCCTTTCACACTCGCATCTCAGTTACTTGCTTGGTTAATGTTTTTGCATCGTTACTGTGGCAGTGTTAAGGTACCTGCCTCGAATATAAGTATTTAATGGATTAGTTCTGTATAAAAAATTCTGAATGCTGTGCAGTCGATTGGTCAGTCTCCGAGGGCCAAGAAAACGTGCAGGTGGGGTTGACACAGCAGCAGCAGCAGCAGCAACGGCGGCAGTGCAAATAATAGCAGTTGCAGCCAAACAACAGCACATGCAGCAGCAGCAGCCACATAAGCAACAGTGGCAACAACAACAACAAATAAAGCAATAGCAGCAGCAGCAGGAACAACAACACAAGAAATAGCAATAACAACAACAAAAGCACGTACAGTAGCAGCAGCAGCAGCGCATGTAATAACAGCAGCAACAACAACAACACGTACAGTAGCAGCAGCAGCAGCGCATGTAATAACAGCAGCAACAACAACACGTACAGTAGCAGCAACAAAACAAGAAACAGCAGCAGCAAAAACAACAGCACGTATAGTAGCAACAGCAACAACAACAATACGTACAGCAGCAACAGCAACAACAACAGTACGTACAGCAGCAGCAACAACAACAACAACAACAACAACAACACACGAAAGAGCAGTAGCAGTAACAGCAGCACGTACAGTAGCAGCAGCACATGTAATATTAGTAACACCAATAGCACGTAAAATAGCTGCAACAGCACCTACAGCAGCAGTAGCAGCAACAACGGTAGCACCACCACTCTCACCACCGCCACCACCAGCAGCAGCAACAACGGTAGCACCACCACTCTCACCACCGCCACCAGCAGCAGTAGCAGCAACAACGGTAGCACCACCACTCTCACCACCGCCACCAGCAGCAGTAGCAGCAACAACGGTAGCACCACCACTCTCACCACCGCCAGCAGCAGTAGCAGCAGCAGTCACCACCGCCACCAGCAGCAGTAGCAGCAGCAACAACGGTAGCACCACCACTCTCACCACCGCCACCAGCAGCAGTCACCACCGCCACCAGCAGCAGTAGCAGCAACAACGGTAGCACCACCACTCTCACCACCGCCACCAGCAGCAGTAGCAGCAACAACGGTAGCACCACCACTCTCACCACCGCCACCAGCAGCAGTAGCAGCAACAACGGTAGCACCACCACTCTCACCACCGCCACCAGCAGCAGTAGCAACAACGGTAGCACCACCACTCTCACCACCGCCACCACCAGCAGCAGTAGCAACAACGGTAGCACCACCACTCTCACCACCGCCACCAGCAGCAGTAGCAGCAA
>NC_091371.1:17965799-17970799 GCF_038502225.1 Cherax quadricarinatus | reverse complement strand
AGGCATTAACTGCATTATATATATATATATATATATATATATATATATATATATATATATATATATATATATATATATATATATATATATATATATATGTCGTGCCGAATAGGCAGAACTTGCGATCTTGGCTTAAATAGCAACGCTCATCTTGCCACATAGGACAAGTGAAAATTTGTGTATGCAATAATTTCACCAAAATCATTCCGAACCTAATGAAAAAAATATATTTCACTGTGTTTGTTTAGTATTAAATTATTGTAAACAAATCTAAAATATATTTAGTTGGGTTAGGCTAAAATAAATTGCACTTCTTATAATAAGGTTAGGTAAGTTTTCTAATTTCTTTTTGGTGCAAAATTATAATTTTTTACATCAACATTAATGATAAAAATATATCTTTAAACGTATAAGAGAGAATTTTAGAAAGGACTTAATTTTAAATGAGTTATTGCTAATTGACCAGTTTTACATATTCGGCACGACATATAGTGTTAGTATTGTGTGGTGAGTTTGTACCCCGTGAGTGTGATAATGTATGATTGTACCACATTGTACATCAGTCAGTCATCTAACAAGTTAATGATTCCCTTGTGTTATGAAAAGTTATCTATGGCAGGATATCTTAACTATGGCAGGTTACATTAACTATGACAGGTTATCTTAACTATGACAGGTTATCTGAACTGTGGCAGGGTATCATAATTATGGCAGGGTATCATAATTATGGCAGGCTATATTAACTATGACAGACTATCATGACTCAGCTATACAACCATTTCTTGTGCTGAATGACCTACAAGACTTTACTCCTTTATATAAGTAAAATAAAAATAAGGACGATAATTTACTATTACTGTTGTTGCTATTAATAATGATAATAATAATAATAATAATAATAATAATAATAATAATAATAATAATAATAATAACCTTTTGAGAAAATTAAGTGATTTTTAATAATAACCCAAAATAATGATCCACCAACTCTTATTATCCTTTTATATTTAGACTTTATTGCTAATATAGCCTCAGTTGTTAGGTAAGAATTTTTCACTCTACTGGATATATACAGTATATTCTTACCAGTATATCTTTGTCTTTATGTATATATTACTGTATGTCTGTTTCCCTTTACACACACACACACACACACACACACACACACACACACACACACACACACATATATATATATATATATATATATATATATATATATATATATAATTAATAATTTAGATATTGTTGACTGGTGGTAAACAGGGTTACGTAGCTTTAATGATTCTCTGTGTAGTGGATAGACTTTAAACCCCAATTAAGCGCTCGGCATTTATTAATGTGCACAGACTCACAAAGTCTAAGAGTCCATGGAATTAGTTACGCCGGTAAGTTTATAAACAGATGTTACTCTGCCAGAAATTGTCAGTGATATACACACTACTGGCTAGGTAAACTCTCCATCATCTGAGGTTTACCATTCCACTATGTGAGTGAAGTTTTCAGCTTGTTCTCTGATCCTTGGTCTTGATCCACTGAAGGTTGCTGTTTAAACACAGATGGATGCCAGCATCATATCTTTATCGCACTACTAATTTATTGTTTTATCTTCCACATCCTGGCATTCATACATTATCGGTAGTGCCTCGACTATATTATTATTATTGTTATTAATAATATTATTATTATTATTATTATTATCGTTATTATTATTATTATTATTATTATTATTATTATTATTATTATTATTATTATTATTATTATTATTATTATACTCAAGAATAGCCCCTAACCAGTGTTAGTCGTTCAAGGCTGTATGGTAGGGAAAGAGGGAGACGGAGTAAATAGGGAGAGATAAGGAGACGGGATAAATTGGTTTAAAAAGAAACTTGAGCAAACACTAAGACGTATTTATTGGAAAAAAATTAGTCCTGGGACCGAAAGCATCCTAATATTTGCTCAGGTATCCTTTTAGACCAGTTTGTCGGTATCAACTAAGATTTATGTCACGGGATGAGGTGCATATGGTAAAAGAGAAAAGTGTAATCAATAGAGAGCCCAGGTGTTGCACATATGTTGTACACCAACATATAAGTAATAGTCAGTGTTTGGTGTTGCACATGTGTTGTACACCAACATATAAGTAAGTAACAGTCAGTGTTTGGTGTTGCACATGTGTTGTACACCAACATATAAGTAAGTAACAGTCAGTGTTTGGTGTTGCACATGTGTTGTACACCAACATATAAGTAACAGTCAGTGTTTGGTGTTGCACATGTGTTGTACACCAACATATAAGTAAGTAACAGTCAGTGTTTGTGAGAGTGACCGCTGTTGTTGCACCAGTAAGGCTGTGTTATTGTAGTCATTCCGGTCTCTCGTAGTCGTACATTGTTCGGGAAATAAACAGAACTATAAAAAAGGACAAAATCAGTGACTTTCATCTTTGGTTTCGTTAGGGCACAATGGTTACTGGCGGCGACGCCCGATTTGCATTCATTTGAAGTTCATGCAAGGAACTACGATTTTTTCGACCTATTGTATAATCCTGGGAGGCGTTAATGTTGTCCCATGAATTAAGGGGTTCGTATCAATACATAAAGCTTGTCTTGAAGGATAGGATATAATAAAATATTTTATTTTAGCATGATACAAAGTTTGTACAGAGATGTGAGACAGATGTGCATGCAGAAAGCCCACAGTTGGTAATTAAATATCTGCTAAATATCGGTGAGGATTCATCCTAAACTTTGGTGCTATCTAACTGTCTGTTCAAAAACGGTGAGGATCAAAACATAGTTGCATGAGGGGGTTGGTGAGAGCATAAAACACGGGAGGGTCGCCAAGCTTCCTCCCAGCTGCTGCCTCTCACAGGTGCGCCGCCAACACCAAATATTCTACCATTAAGTTTCGCTCTTCTCGGTAATTCTTTATAACTATTTCTTATGACAATGAGATTTATCTACAAGGGTTTAAAGACATTGCCTTGTGACGTGAGTATCTTAGTTATGTGTATGAGAGATGACTGCGGGGATAAAAGGAATACATAGGCACACTAAGAGCTGTTTAACCTATATCTTCGTTCATGACTCTCACCTTTGTTGGCGTCAATAATGTCTGCGGAAGCGACACTCTCCTTACTCAGAATGGGACAATTTCCTTGCAGTAAAAGGGGCTATCATGGGGACCATTTCCCTCCTTCCACACGTGAGATCACGATACAGAAACATATACAAGACGGTGGGGAAATCTAAAGATGAGGTCTCTCTCTCTCCTACTGATGGTTGTCTGTCATGAGAGTCTCCTGGTATATCCACAGCACACTTACTGTGTCCACACACACGACGAACAAACATCTTCACTCAGACTGCACACGTTGTGACAAACTTTTTTCACTTGTAGTATAAATACTGCGCCAACATCTTCATGTACATGTATGTATGGTGATGCTACACCTCAACTCGGAGTAAATAAAAAATCTCTGTGTTTGTTTTTTTATCTTTGTGTAGGAGGTTATTATTTAATGTTCCTGACTCTGTCTTAGCATCTTTCTCACTCTTCTAATATTTTTCACTATCTTATTTCTTTCTCACTTTTCATTTTTTCAGTGTCTCTCCTGTTTCATCCAATCCATATAACTATTTTTCTCCCTTCATTTTTCCCATTCTGTCTCTGGCAATCTTTCTCACTATATCTCTCATTCACTTACCATTTGGCTTCTGAAGTAAATTTAACTCGACAAGAGCCAAAATTGGTTACTAGAAAAAATACACAAAAACCAAAGCCGTTTCATACTCAAATCGGATAAAAAAATCCTGAAACTCAATTTTAGTTTGTTATTCTATTAGACTTTATTTGTTTACAAGGCCACCAGACACGCTAATCCCACGCTACCTCCCGTGTACGTCCGGAGTGATGGTGTGTACACGCTTTTATGGTGTACACAGGCTAGAGTCTACACACACACACACGTCAAAAGTCATTTTAAGTGCTACCAGGAGCCTAGTAAAATGCAAGTATAGTATCTCAGTAAAACAAAGCAAGGGGACTTCAGGTGACACTTGGACACACACACAGGTGACACTTGGACACACACACGGGTGACACTTGGACACACACACAGGTGACACTTGGACACACACACAGGTGACACTTGGACACACAGGTGACACTAGGACACACACACAGGTAATACTAGGACACACACACGGGTGACACTTGGACACACACACAGGTGACACTTGGACACACACACGGGTGACACTTGGACACACAGGTGACACTTGGACACACAGGTGACACTTGGACACACACACAGGTGACACTTGGACACACACACAGGTGACACTTGGACACACAGGTGACACTTGGACACACAGGTGACACTTGGACACACAGGTGACACTTGGACACACACACAGGTGACACTTGGACACACACACAGGTGACACTTGGACACACAGGTGACACTTGGACACACACACAGGTGACACTTGGACACACACACAGGTGACACTTGGACACACACACAGGTGACACTTGGACACACAGGTGACACTTGGACACACAGGTGACACTTGGACACACAGGTGACACTTGGACACACACACAGGTGACACTTGGACACACACACAGGTGACACTTGGACACACAGGTGACACTTGGACACACACACAGGTGACACTTGGACACACACACAGGTGACACTTGGACACACACACAGGTGAAACTTGGACACACACACGGGTGACACTTGGACACACACACAGGTGACACTTGGACACACACACAGGTGACACTTGGACACATAGGTGACACTTGGACACACACACAGGTGACACTTGGACACACACACACAGGTGACACTTGGACACACAGGTGACACTTGGACACACACACAGGTGGCACTTGGACACACACACAGGGGACACTTGGACACACAGGTGACACTTGGACACACACACAGGTGACACTTGGACACACACACACACAAGTGACAC